>NC_050525.1:153291-158106 GCF_002922805.2 Oryzias melastigma | reverse complement strand
TAGTGAGTGAGTGGGTTAATTGGTTAGTTAACTAGCAGTGGTAG
Source organism: Oryzias melastigma (assembly GCF_002922805.2). Lineage (NCBI taxonomy): Eukaryota > Metazoa > Chordata > Actinopteri > Beloniformes > Adrianichthyidae > Oryzias > Oryzias melastigma. Next base: position 158,062 of record NC_050525.1, on the reverse strand, counting down.
GCTCTTAGCAAAAACCTCTCAGTTGAGTTGAAAAAGAAGTTGAAATGGTGTGAACAATTTTCCACAATCAGGTGATGACCTGATTGTGGAAAATTGTTCACACCACGCGACAGAAATTAGAAAAACTATTTTCACTGGTGTCCACAGTGGTGCAACATATGACAGCAAAGAAAATAACTTCCTTTTTTTATTTTTTACCACTTAAAGTCTCTTTTTATACATGTCTTACTTTATTTCTTTTTTTGTTTATGAACGTATTTATTTAGTTAGTTAATAAGTAAGTAATTTAGTGAGTGAGTGGGTTAATTGGTTAGTTAACTAGCAGTGGTAGGGTCTTAGCAAAAACCTCTCAGTTGAGTTGAAAAAGAAGTTGAAGTGGTGTGAACAATTTTCCACAATCAGGTGATGACCTGATTGTGGAAAATTGTTCACACCACGCGACAGAAATTAGAATAAACCATCTTCACTGGTATTCACAGTGCTGCAACGTTTGAAAGAAAAAAAGAAAAAAATATCTTCATCTTCTTTTATCATTCAACACTTAAAGTCTTTTGTTTGTATATAATTCTTTATTTATTATATTTTTTAATTATGGATTTATGTTTTACTGTATTTATTTATTTGTTTAGTTAATTAGTAAGTAATTAATTTAGCTAGTTAGTGAGTGAGTGGGTGAGTTAGTGGGTTAGTTAATGCGTAGGTTAGTTTGTTAGTTGGTTAGTAGGTTATTCTGGCCAAATTGAACCAAAGCCTCACTCACCTTCAGTCGGCCAATCAAAGTCCTCAGTTGGAATTTGAAGGTGATGAAAACCAAAATTGTAACTTTTTTCTTGCCTTTCGTTTTTACAATTGGAAAATGATTTCATGTTAAGCACTTTAAATATTCAAATAACGTCTGTCAAAAAGAGTGATGTGAAAATATATAAAAATAAAAATAAAAATCTGTCCTTAAAAAAGCTACTCAGACATAAACACAAATGACAGACACACATTTGGACAAAAAACAGATGGACAGACAAGTAAACAAACACACACAGACACACATAAACAAAATGTGTGTATGTGTGTGTTTGTTCCAATTTTTCCCCTCCGTAAGCCGCCACCTTAACGTGGTGGAGGGGTTTGAGGGCTTGAGTGATCCTACAAGCTGTGCTGCGTTGGGTTAACCCTCTTGTTAGGGTAGCCCATTGCAAACAGGTTCTAGGTCACAAGCCGGACTAAGAGCGGTTCATAAAGTCTCAATGGAGCATCTTATATCTAGGTCAACTTTTTCTCTTTTTTTGGCTGGATTTACAAAACACTTTGCATTACAGACGGTTACACTTTTCGTAGCTACCGGTCCCTCCAATTCATCCTCACTTCTACTCACTCGGACATGTCTGGCTATAATGCCGGTCCCACTGGGTTTCAGGGTCATATCACGGCAGGAGGACGGAAAAAATTCCATCTCTATGGTACAGACGCTGTTAGCAGTGGACTGGTAGTGCAACGGCCGAGATGTGGCCGCGGAATAGACACGGTACAAAATTTGGTAGTCGTTACATGCGGAAAGAATTTTTGAACTGCACAAAAATTTAGACCGCGGGTGACTGCGTGTGGTACCACTGGTACAGCTGTGCAATGGCCGTGGAACAGCAGCGCAACAACAGTGCCATTGCGAGATCGGGCTGTGGAGCGAACGCCTTCACGCACGCTTGGACGCCAAATTTTCACGTTCGTGCACGTCTGTAGCACAGCCATTTCCCCTGCCGGTCTGCGTTTGTACCACTGCTTACAGCGTCTGCTTAGTGTCTGAGTGTGGGAGGACGCGCTTACATGCGATTAAGCAGTGCTCTGGCAGTGGAATGGACTTTATCACTGCTTTTCAACGAACATGGATAAAGTTAATCAATCAATCAATTAATATACTTTATTAATCTCACGGTGGGAAATTCATTGTTTTTCAGTACAACCAAGAACAAGACAAACAGAGAGGTACACAGACAGTTCAAGGTTCACTCTGGAAGCGTCCACTAGTGTGTCTAAGCTCGTGTGGCAGATTTTTAACATCTTTTACCTGTGATATGTCTTTTAAATCCTGTAGGAGCGGGCCTTATCCTCCCAACACGTTGTATGAGATTACTTTTACTGGATTAAGGAGACAAGACCATACTTGCCAGACTCTCAGGCCATTTGGGGCAAGGAGAAAGCTGAACCTTCTTTATTTAATTGGGATTCACCGGTGTGCCTGGTTCCTGCCAATTACCCGCAGTACAGGCCAATAGTTTGGAGACACCTTCTCATTCAACAGGTTTCTTTATTTTTATGACTATTTACATTGTAGATTCTTACTGAAGGAAAGTGATGAAGTGCTGGAGAAGATGAGCTGGACTCCACTGTCAGCTGGACCTGAACCTCATTAAGGGGTTTGGGGGTGAGCTGGACTGCAGTGAAGGTAAAGAAGCCAACAAGTGCTAAACACCTCTGGGAACTCCTTCAAAATAGTTAGAAATTAATTTCAGGTGATTATTTCTTCAAGCCCATAAAGAGAATGTGTAAGCAATAATCGGAGGAAAGGGTGGCTATTTTAAGACACTAGAATATAATAAATGATTTCAATTATTTTAACTTTTTTTGCTTGACCATAATCTCTACGTGTCTATTCATAGATGTAATACTTCAGTGAAGATCTACAATGTAAATAGTAATGAATATAAAAAAATAAGGCACTGAATGAGAATGACGAGATGGGAGTGAGAATGCGTTGAATATTAACCTCTGAGTGGTTTTGTCAAACTGACTTATGCCAGTTGAGGTGTATTGTAATGCTAACAATAATTCGCTAGGGTCCAACAGAACACTGGATGGCCCAGCTCGTTCCTTTTGACTTTGACATTAAAAAGCCCCACCATGAAAATTCTACTTTTTGAGGTTTTAAATTGATTTTACTGTTAATTCCTCATTATAAAGAACCCCAAAATGGTATTTTGATCATGCGTTTGTTCATGCATTTAAGAGTAATCCTCTAAAAACCTGCGCTGTCTGCAGCAGCTCCTCCCATACCCACAAAAACGAGCGTGTGGACACGTGATGATGAAAGCACAATGCCAAACCGCCCCCTCCAGGAAGAATCTGTGCTGCAAACTCCGCCCCCAGACTACAACAAAAGCACACCCACCTTCTCCGCGGATCTGTGGGGCAGAAGTAGTTGTCCCCTGCCGCCAGAATCTGTCTCCTGGCAGGAGAAAACTACCTTCCAGTACCAGAAACAGGCTCTCGGACCTAACTTTAAATGTAGTCTCGCTTCGTTTCCAATCGAACTGAACTTCGGTTCACTATGAGATTCCTCAGTCTGAATACGAACATGAGCATTAGATTGTCATGTTAGTCAAAAGGAAATAATTGGTCCAACTGTTTACTTGTTAGAATGTTTATTTTAACACCACTCAAAAACGTATAACTTACTTTTCTGTGTCTTGTTACATGCAGGCTGCTGCCGTGACATCATCTTAAAGCTCTATTGTAGTTTTAACAGAATTCTCTTAAAAACAATGTCATAACACCACAATGATGAGACACGGAAACTCATTCAAATGTGGTTGGATTAATTTATGCTCAATTAAACAACTTTTAACGTGATCCACATTGATTCTACAAACGTGTTTTTTAGCATGTGTACCTGTAGCATCTCCAGTAACCATCATGCAGAATTCCTCCCCAGCAGTAACCCAGCCAGCAAGGCCAAGTGGGCCCCACGTGGTTCAAAAGTGGGCAGAGAATGTGGACCCCAATTGGGTTTGTCTGCAGTTTTCGTGGTGGCCCCAGCTGTGTTTGCACACATTGGCTTCGCTGCCTAGGGATTGGAGACCTGGACAGCGACCCTGCTAGCTCTGCTGACTCCTAGGCGACAGCACTTGCTTCCTTTGCCGGACTGTGGGCAATGGAACTCACTACGCTATCCACCGGGCGACTGGCTAGCATAGCCACCTAAGCCAAAGTGGGCAAACACAGCTGGGGCCACCACGAAAACTGCGGACAAAAAGTGTTGGACCTGGCCTTCATACAGACGCTCAAAATCCATAAGCAAAATACAAAGTTTGAATAAGAGAAAAATCCTGGCAAGCATTTGCAGAGTTCAGCGCATCCATCTTTCTCTTGACTGAGGAGATCACTGCTTGTGGCATGAACTGACTTACATATGAGGAGGGGCGTGTTCTGGCTGGGTCATTCTGTGTCCTCTTGTCAGAGCAGAGCAGATCTCCTGGGTCTTTTGCAGGTCAGGGTATGGACATCCACCTGGACAGAGCACAGGTGCTTAAGGGTTCATATCCAACACACTGGTGTGTACTAAACAGACTGGAGATACCAAGAGAGAAGATCTCCCAGAGTAAGACTCCGTAGGACCAGACATCACTCTGGAAGCTGTAGATGTTTTGGAAGATGCTCTCTGGAGACATCCACTTCAGAGGGATGAAGGTCTGTAATCAAACCAGGACCACAGGTAAAAATCAGTGCACCAGGAGAACTCTTTTAGAGGGTCAGAAATCAGATTAAACCGACATTTCCTCTTTGAACATAGTCCTGGTGCTTGTAGAGGTCTCTGGCCAGATTGAAGTCACAAATCTTCACCATCTTATTTTCACAGATCAAGACGTTCCTCGCTGCCAGATCTCTGTGACACACTGAGGGACAAGTGGACTTGTCAGAAGATCAATCAAACGCACATTAGTCCGCTGCTGATGAATGATCCACACCTTTCTGGAGGACAGGAAGTCCATGGCCTGACAGACCT
>NC_050525.1:126268-150367 GCF_002922805.2 Oryzias melastigma | reverse complement strand
GTCTATGGTGCGGTTAAAATTGGCAGGAGGGGCACTGAAAGGACATCGACTGTTTGCTGGCAGTGATGTCCAAGCACCCCCCCACCAGGGGTCCTCAATGTCTTAGGTGCAAATAAAATCGAGGGGAGGGGCAAATCCATGCAGCGGCCACAGAAGGGGGGCCACTGGCAGGTAGTCCACCCTCCACGGCGCACTGCAATACAGACACCCTCCCCTTCACCCTAATGCATGTCTGTATGAGGAAGGGGATATGTTGGGGTCAGTTGGCAGACTGACCCCCGATGGTGGTACCAGGCCTCGAGGGCCAACCTCCTGGTTTTCCAGAAATCCTGTCTTGTCTGCTGCTGACCACCTGGATAAATAAGGAGCTTGAATGGCAGGTTAGTTAGTAAACATGTAGGACACCAGGCCTCGAGGCCTGGATTTGGACACTCCTGCTCTAAAGTGTTCCTGTAGGTGTACATGTGGGAAGGATTGTGTTGTCCTGTAACAGACTGGGGACCTGCCTGTGATGTACTCTGCCTTTACCCATCAGTAGCTGAGACAGTAGCAGCTCCGTAACCCTGACAGGGATATAGCATGTTAAGAAAAAAGATGGATGGAAAAATCCAGTTCTTTGCATCTTTTTCAAGTTATTTTTATTTTTTTCTGCTGAAGTGCAGATCATTTATCAAGTAACTAAGATGAAATGTGTATTGAATGTAAGCAGAGTATAATATCACACTACTGCAAAAATCCATATTTCACACACAAACTGCTCGTATTTATTGGCTCTTATTTGAAGGAGATTGGTTTATAGAATGATTAGATTCATCTGTCTCCATGGTAACGCATCCCATCATACATGGTCCTTCAAGTTTGGAAGCTGACGGCCGATGCATTTGGTTCAGGGGTTATGATTTTTTCCTCCATTGTGAAGAAAATGATAACCATTTAAATAAATAATAGGTTTGTTACTAAAGTTTTGCCATTTGTTTTTAAATTTTTTAATGGAGGTGACAGAACATGGGTTCAAGATAACATTACATTACATTCCTCCTAAATCAGAGGTCGACAACCTGCAGCTCCAGATCCACATGTGTCTTTTATCTCTCCATGGTGGCTCCTTGGTCAAACATAAAATAAGTCATGGAGACTGCTGATCCAGACATGTCGACCGTCAGAGTCAGCAGCTCCTGATAATGGCTGTCTAACCAAAACTACCTAAAGAAAACAAATAAACAAAGCCTGAAAACTAAGACTACCAAGATCCAACCCCAAACTAAAATAACAAGGAAAAAAATATCATTTATTCAACTTAGATTAGCTGCATTTCTAAACTGATGTCTGAGGTTCACATAGCTGATAAACTATGTAGGTTTTTACATCCTGTTGACCTGTACCTGTACCTCCAGAATGAACAGATTTTATATGATAAGAAAAACTCTGGTAAAAAGTTTGATCTTTTATGAGTTAAAAGCGGACGGTGCACCAGCAGCCAACTCTCCAGCTGCAGGACAACGCCAACCAAGACTAAAGCCAGAAATCTTCAAGACAGTGGATGGGAAAACTATCGTGGAGGATGAACTTCTACACTTTCTTGCTGTGAAAGCTAAAACTCTGAGTCAGGATGAAATTGTGTTACTGGCAGCAAACACTTTTGACTCCGACTGGATTGAGGCCTCCAAGAAAGCGCTGTTTGAGCTCTGCCCGACAACACAGCACAATATAGCACAAAGGTGCCCAAAAAGACATTAACAATCTGAAAAGCTGCTTGAAAGTCCTTAATGAATGTGGGGAAAATACCCCGCACTTTGTCTCCCACTACTTGGAGGACTTGCCACCGGTTACTTTTACAAGTCTGGATGTTTGCGCTCTGTTAAGGAGAATGGAGAGGCTTTATGCTGACATCAGCACTATGAAGGGCGCGCTACATACTGAGATGGTTTGGACATGTTCAGAGGAGAGACAGTGAATATATTGGTAGAAGGATGCTGAGTCTAGAGCTGCCAGGAAAGAGGTCTAGAGGAAGACCAAAGAGGAGGTTTATGGATGCAGTGAATGAAGACATGAAGGTGGCTGGTGTTAGAGTGGAGGATGCTGAAGACAGGCTTAGATGGAGGAAACTGATTCGCTGTGGCGACCCCTGAAGGGAAAAGCCTAAAGGAAAAGAAGAAGAAGACAGCTCCTTCTTGGTTCAGTAGAAATTGAGGCCAAATGGCTCTTTACTGTTACAGACCCCCGACCTTAACACACACATTAGATAACTTAGCAAAATTATAGTAAAAGTTGCTGCTGTTCAGAAACAAAGTTATCAGAGTCATAAATGGGAATAAATCTATTGTATTATGGTCAACACAGGATGTATTTTATTTTGAAAGGAACTTGTGTGTGATGCTGTCCAAAATAATATAATAAAATTACAACAGTTATAATTTAATTATTGTAAATATTAATAGCTATGTTTTATTCAATGAATGACTTAATGACCCCAAAACCACAAATAAAAAGTATTTTTCTAAACTCTGGATTTATGCATCCATGCAGAAATGAGTACCTGAAGAGGTGAGGCTCAAAACAGCAACTTTCTCTCCTTACTCAGCGTTTCTCCTGAATGAATGATTATTTTTACTAAATGGCTGCATTAAAAAAATGTTTTTTCAAGTAAAAAAATCTTTATTTTCATTTTAGTGATTAAAACATATTTTAAACAATTCAAGTAAACAAAAACAGACATAATTTGTTGTCGAAATATATTTTCACAGTTTGTTTTTTCGTAGAAATATAGTTCAGTAATATTTATTCTGTACACTGCAAATACAAGACAATAAAGTTACAGAAAAACATTTATAAATACTGTGATTATTGCTTAGTAATTTAGTTTTTTATTCTCTGCTTCATGAAATATTGTTCTTTCCTGTAGGCTAAAGTGTTTATAATCAACACTGAAAATTAAATAATTTCATATGTTTATGTGTAAATAAAACGCAAAAACTCTTCCTTAATTATGGAAATATGATTTAACAAGACATTTACAGCTTCTTCAATAATAAATCCAGCCTGTAGTTCATCAAACCTCTGAGCTCTGTGATTGACCTCATTTCCAAAGAAAATATTAATGAATTTTGAAGCTTTTTTTTACATTTTGAACTTATAAGTTTAGCTAGATTACTAAAAACGTTTTTGAAATTATGAAGACTTTTGAAGCCTTCCTTTGCGGATGTTTCCTTGTTGCATATATCTCCTAAATCATGAAAAGCCTCTAGTTTTTGTTTCCTAGGAAGGTTATATCCATGCTTGAAGAGTTGTTGTAGAACAGAGGAGTTCAGATGAATGATGGGAGTTGGTTTTAAACTCTTTTTACATGGAAACGTCAGAAACTCTTCAGGCTGCATGAACATCGTCTTACACTATCCAGAAGCAATAAAGTCATAACTTTGGAAACACTTGAGACTGAAGTCACAGATCGGATCCGTTTGGTTTGATTTCATTAGAAAGAAATCAAACCAAGAAGAAAACTCTAAGAGAAGGAGAGCAGCTGCTCCCTGCTGGTGCAAAAGCTAGCCTCTGATCTTTTAATTTTACTTATGCAACTCTGTTTAAACCCAGAGTCCAGTCGGTTCTGTGCTCGCTTCATTCCGTCCTCGGATCTGATTGAGTAAATCCTGCAGAAACCGTCTTGTAGAGGTGATTCAGATCCCGGATAAGAGGATTCTGGCGCTGTATGGATTTGCTCTGATTGTTTATTTGGGATTATCCAAAGTTATGACCTCTGAAGAACTTAGACGGGGAGAACGGCGATTCCAGTATGATCGACTGATCTGGAAAAGGCCCCATCTACAGACCTACTGGCGGGGACGTGGTAGGGGCCCACAAACCACTGCTACTGAGAAATAATGCAGCCAAAGACATCAGTGTCTGAAATCACTAGTAACGCACGGTCCAGACACTGGACGTGGAAGCGCCACGAAGTGCACACGCCGTTCGCTCTCTCCTGCAGTTCACCAGACGCGCATTTTCCCACGATGGTCGACAGGCGCTTCTGCTAGAGCTTTTATTTGTTTTTGAAGTTAACAACCTACAAATATTAACCATGTTTCTGCCAACAAGAAGCAAGCAGTTAGTAGACCTACACTTCTTTAGTTTATCTGCTGTTGAGACACACAGAGAGAAGTGTGTGTGTTATCATTATGTGTTTATTGTCACCTCAATAGTCTGTTTAGATAAAAAGCATGGTTGCATTCGTCAATCCTTGTGTTTTATTGTGGAAAATTGGTTATATTTTGAAAATAAACTGATTTTCTCATGTATCTTGATGTAACTTCCTGCCAGAACTGACGAGGATCACAACAGACCAGACGGCGGAACGGTCCGCTGCACGGTGCGAGCTGTCCGCGGAGGACCGCGGCGCTCCACACCTGCTGTGAACCACACCATAGGGCAGGGGTCTGCAACCCGGGCTCCGGAGCCCCATGTGGCTCTCTTATCCCGGTATGGTGGCTCTTTAGCTTTAATGAAAAATGCTAACATTTGAATAAATAATGAGTCGGTTCCTTAAGTTTTGTCATTTCTGCTCAGACTTTTAACATGCCAAACAACAAAGTAAATACCTTTAATTTGGTGTCAGAGATTCTGTAGAAATCTTCTTTAAATTTCTGTTTTTAATTTATAGTTAGTCAAACAAGTCTCCAAAGGTTATTTTATTTTGGTAAATGACACTAAACTGGTTAAAGTTTTTAACAAATGCAGTTTAAAATGACTGAAAATGATTTAGAGTTCTGGGTTTTATTCCTCACATCTTAGAGCAGGACAATAAACAGCTCAGTGAATTCTACATATTTTTTTCAATGAATATATTCTACTTAAACGTTGTTTATATCTGAGATTAAAAGTCAAAACAAAGATGGTGGCTCACCAAAATCCTGATGATAAAAACATCATGTCTGAGTGTCTTGCATTTTTAATTGAAGTAAAGCTGCTGCAGCAATGAGACCTTTTTGACACAGAGTGAGTTTTATTTTGAAAGGAACTAGTGTGCTGCTGTCAAAAGTAAAAGAAGTAACAACTATTTTATAATGTATGTAAACATATAGACACTCTTGGAATTCAATTATTGAAATATTTAAGTTACATTCATAAATCAATGTTTAATTGAAAAAAAAAGCTAAATTATTGTGAATTTTGTAACGATAAAATGAGACTTTGTGTCTCTCGGGTTCTGTTCTGGTCTGTAAGAAACTAGACCAAATGGCTCTTTTAGTGTGAAAGGTTGCAGACCCCTGCCATAGGTTAACAAGGGTGCCGAATGGAAGTGGCCTCCGTTCTGCGCCTCTTCTGCGTCCAGTGTGAACCAGGCGTAAGACTTATAGGAGTTTCCAGAGGAGTTTCTTCAAAGCAGCTCAGACTGTCCAGAAAACAAAATCAACTCTGCTAACTTCCAACAGTAAACTCTGCTGCGGTCTAACGGGGATCAGGTTCATAAATACTGCCTGCATAGTAAAAATGTAGGATGGAGAATTTCTATGAGTTGACCAGACGATCGTCTTCAGAACTAGTGGTTCAGACCGAACTGTGTTCGTCAGAGTTTAGGGAATCAGCAGAGACCAACCTTCTACTGACATTTCTTCTCATTAAAGCCAGATAAGATCAGCTGATCTGCATCTTTCAACTTTTCTCTTTTCTGGGACAGACCTGTGGAGGCTCCAGGAATGATTGGGTTCAGTTTGCTCTCACACAAAACACTCTCAGGAGTTGGGACTGAAGCTCATTTCTGGCACTGTTATCCAAAGAGGAAGAAAGGCGGCTAACTTGGGCTGCTGCTCCTCTGACTCAGGATAATGAATAAGTGTCTGCTGCTCCTCACCAAACCACAGTCACCCTGCAGACATTTTCATACTTCATGATTCCTGTTCCTCAGAATCCCGCTTTGCCCGGTTCTTCTTCCCCAAACACACAGAACTTGTGTCATTTTCTCCCTTTGACTCAACTCTTCTTTGGTCCATGGACAGTCTGTCTGCGTTCACACTGAAATGAACCGCGCCAGAGTCCATCTGCAGATGATCAGAGAGGACCAGAGTTGTCCTGTTTGGTCCAAACCAGAGGACCAGGAGGACCATCAGACAAATTCTTAAGGTGTAGTAAACTTGCTGGTAGTTTTGATATTGAAGAACATGTCTCATGGGCTGATGGGGCCAACCGTTACACTCTGTCCTGGACCGCCTCCACACTCTCAGGGGCGTCAGAGAAACACTGCTGGGAACTCCATGGTGGTGCTAGGTCATGTCCTGGACGTCCAGCAGCAGAGCGTCCTGCCTCGTCCGCAGCTGGTCTCGCACCAACAGCTGGGCCACCAGTTCAGAGCTCAGAGCTGGAACCAGAAAACCAGAACAATGACAGCTTTGGATCACATTTTCAATGGAGGCCTCGTTAACATTCAGGCTTTGTACTGTCCTGATCACTGACTGAGAATCCAATTTAATGACAAATGAAGCTTTTTAGGAGGCAAGCAGTCAGACTGCAAGTCATATGCATGCTTTTATTTTGAAGGAACTGAGATCCAAGCAATGACAGATTTATTCAATTTCTAGTGTTTAGCTTTCAGCAACAACTCACCACTCTACTATCACAATACTTGAAGAACGTTTGGGAAACACTGATGGTTTCCAGAATTCACACTGAGATCCTATTTCCACTTTCTGTTACCGGATTAAAATAAATATTTACAGTGATTCTTTGGGGTCAAAGTCAAGGCCCGGGGGCCAGATCCGGCCCTCCAGGTAATTCTATCCGCCCCTCCAGATCATATTATTTTATTGTTATTAATGGCCTGGTGTTATCTTGCACTTATTTCTAACTTGTATAATTTTGACCAAATCTATTTTTATGTAGAGTAAAATATTGGAAGTTATTTAGTGTTGAAGTTGATTTATTCTGGAATAATATTCCTGCCTGTTTATTATTCATAATTATGTGAAAAAGTTACGGTTTTTAAGTTTTAAAAATTCTCATTCTGCTAGCTTTTTGGACTATTTTGGCATTTACTAAGATTTCTAGGCTGTTTTGGAGTTTAGCTAATATATCAGCTACATGCTAGCTGTTTTGACTAACCATTTTTTTTATTTTATTTTTATTTTATTTTTTGTTTTTTAGGCTAATTTGGCATTTAGCTAATATTTTAGCTGCCTTTCAGCTTCAGCTTTTTCAGCTTTCACCTTCAGATTCACACTAGCATTATCACAGGTAATGCTATATGTCTAGTTCATAACTATGTGAAAAAGTTACGGTTTTTAAGTTTTAAAAATTGATATTCTGCAAGCTTTTAGGACTATTTTGCCAGTTTGTTTACTATTTTGGAGTTTAGCTAATATTTCAGCCACACGCTAGCTGTTTTGGCTAATTTAGGCTTTTCTTTTTAAACATTTTTAGGCTGTTTTGGAGTTAGGCTAATATTTACATGCCAGCTGTTTTGGTGAATTTAGGCTTTTTTCAGTTTTTTAGCTTTTTTCAGCTACATACTAGCTTTTTTGGCTCAAAAAAATGGTGTTACAGAGTGTTGAATAAATAAGGCGTGTTTTGAATTTTGGCCCCTTGTGGGGTTGAGTTTGACACCCCTGCTTTAGGTTTTCAGTCTTTGCTTTCAGATCTGAAATTTACAGTGTTGTTTTATGATTTTTTACAACCATTTTAAACCTCCAGCTTGTTTAGCATCCGTTAAGCAATTCATTTACTGTGACGGTTTTTTCCAAAAATATGATTATAGTAATATTGCTTCTGCTTCTTGGCTTGTTTACTAACTCCAGTAAATGTATAAAATAACTTGTGTACTTATAACTAATGTGTTTTTACATGTTTATGTTTGGATAAACTTCAGCTTCTTTACCTCGTTTAGCAATGAGCTTCAGGATCTTCAGTTTGCTGCTCTGCATGGAGCATTCACACTTTCACACTCTGCAGTGGGCGGACCCAAATTCTACTTTGTCCCGCCTAGTCACTGGTGAGATGGGTGGAGTTAATAATGATCGGCCCACTTCCTGCTTCCTTGTTCAGAATCCTCAGGATGACGTCAGAGGTTTTGGGTGTTTGTACATGTGTCAGTGTTGGTGTTCATGTGGAACAATCAATTTGATTTGGACTCCAGTTTTATTGATCAGGACTAAACAAACCCTTTTAGCACCTGTAGTGTAGTGTTGGTTATGAAGAAAGTGAACCGGCGTTTGAACCAACCGTGAACTTCCTGCTGCAGAGCTGCTCTCAGGCTGCACAGCTGCTGCAGCGATCGCTCCTGAAGATCTGAACACTCCAGATGTTCACGCCCAGACACGCAGCTGCTGCCGTCTGCACACTGCACACAGAACCATACAACTCAGAAACACACACAGGTAGAAACACACAGAAGCACTAACACACAGACGCAGAAAGATACAGATGCAGCAACACATACAGGACACACGAAACACACAAACGCACACAGTATCACACACAGGGAAAAAGAAATACACACACAGATCCACAAACACACACAGGGGCACACAAACACACACAGCCCAACAGTTGCTCTTATCATCTGCGCCTCCTTCACCTCCTCCTTCTGCTCTGCCAGCAGTTTGTCTCTCAGCGCCTTCAAAGCTGAAGCCACTTCCTGTTTCAACCCGGCGCCATGGCAACCGTGGTGTCCCGCACTGGTGGGACCCTGAGACCGCCAGGAGGAGGTCAGATCACAGAACAGCTGTTTGTTATCTCAAAGAGGTGAAGATTTGTGAGGAAACAATCGTTTCTGCAGAAACAAACTGATGTCTGGGAGTGGTGAAGACCTTTTTCTCCAGCTCCTCCTCTTCATTGTCGCTGTCGCTGTTGTTGGTGAAGCACAGCTGCAGGTTTCTGTGGTGGAGAAACCTAACAAGAAAACAAGCAATGAGGAAGTGAGGAGAAACTCTCAACTCTCAGTCCATAAGCTACAGTTCATACCCCAGAAACACTGTCCTGCAGGTCTTCAATGCTCTGCTAGAACAGACCTGATCATCTGGTCATGTGGTAGACAGTCCTGCAGCTGAAGGTTCTGGATCTGATCCAGCTCCTGCCCCTCTGCCCAGCTCTCTGCCGCTCATTCCACCCACCTGTTGCCCTGCTATAAAACGCAGCTGTTGCACTTTCAGACTTTGTTAGAATGAAATCGTGTTTTTGGGGAACTCCTAGGGCTGGGCGATATGGCAAAAAAAGAAAATCACGATTTTTTCAATTTTACTTCACTATTTCCATTTTATCACGATTTCTTTAAAATAAATTCAAATTGACAAAAAGGAATTACAATGGTGTTTAGTTGAAATAAGTAAAAACATTTTGAAAGAATATTTATATTTATTCAAATTTTAATTTCAAATGTATTCAAAGAAAAACACCGGGGAGGGGGAGGAGGAACTCAGATTTAAAGTCATAGGTAGTCAACAGGCTTTTGTCTTCTCACTCTTGCTGCTTTTCGTAGCAGATCGTGATAAAACAATCTCTCAAAAATGTCACATTATCAGCTTTGGAGAAGACGATTTTATATTGTCATATCGCCCACCCCTAGTTACACCCTGTCGACACTTTAGCCTTCATAGTGAGCCTCTGAACGATTCATGGATTCCCTTTTCCTTATCCTTGGACGTCCTAAGGCACATGTGTCAAAGTCAAGGCCCGGGGGCCGAATCCGGCCCTCCAGATCATTTTATTTTATTGTTATTAATGACCCGATGTTATCTTGCACTTGTTTCTAACTTGTATAATTTTGACAAAATATATTTTTATGGAGAGTAACATGTTGAAAGTTATTTAAGGTTTAAATTAATTTGTTCTGGAATAATATTCCCGCCTGTTTTCACTGACAGTAATGTTGAGGGCTGGATATCGGTTATAATTTCCAGAAACGATTTGATTTGATTCATAAGAGCTCAGATCGATTCAATTCCATTTTCTTTATTCTTCAATTCAATATAATTTAGAGTTTAGATATTTACACACATTTGTTTAGAAATACATTAATAATCTACTCTATGTTTTGAATATGTTTATATTAATCTGATCCAGTTCACATACTGTAAATGTATCAGTGAAATACTGAGATTGTTAATATCATCCAGTGTTACATGGATTCTCTAAAGGAGAAGTTCTAACTAAAATGTTCAGATCATTAACATGTAAACATTGTTCTGCTTCTCCTGGAGGACGTTTCAGTTTGGACACTAGGTGGCGATTGCACAATATAATTACACCTTATTCCAGAAGAAGAAGAAAGTATGAGCAACAAACAATGTTTTAGACCAAAAATGGTTACTTTACAAAAGGGTTTGGAAAACTCATGCCTGTGAGTTTATAAAGATGTTCATTTAGTCAGTAATGGATGTTTAGGTCAACCAAGTGTTAGCATTGACCGTCCTATGGGAAATTCCATTAAACATTAGCATCAAGCTAGTGAACTTTAGCTTTATGTGCTAAATCGATTTATATCTTTAATAACCAATTATTGATCAGTTAAGTTTAAATTGATTCAAATTGATAAATCGATTTCATCAACCCAGCCCTAGTAATGTTAAAAAGTTATGTTTCATAGTTTTAAAAATGTAGTTTTAGTGTGTTCAATAAATGTTTATTTTGTTCAGGCCGCGGCCCGAAAACTCAAATAACCACTAGTTACAAGTGAGATCTGTAGAACATCTCTGAATGAACATCACATCCAGCCTTGATGCAGATGAACTACAGCAGCAGAAGAACACACCGAGTATCACTGAGGTCAGCTAATAACAGGAGACTGAGACTACAATTCACACAGACTCACCAAAACTGGACAATAGAAGATGGAAAGATGTTTGCTGGTCTGATGAGTCTCTATTTCTGCTACATTCAGATGGTAGAGTCAGAATTTGGGATCATACTGGTGGTGGTGTCATGGTCTGGGGGACATTTTCTTAGCACACTTTAGGCCTCTTAGTACCAGTTGATCATGGTTCCAACCCCACAGTCTACCTGAGTATTGTTACTGACCATGTCCATCCCTTTATGACCACAGTGAACCATCTTCTGATGCTACTTCCAGCAGGATAAGACTCCATGTCATGAAGCTGGAATCTTCTCAGACTGGTTTCTAGAACAATTACTTCACTCTAATTACCTCCACCGTCACCAGAACCCAATAGAACCTTTGGGATGTGGTGGAACAGGAGATCGGCATCATGGATGTTCAGCCGACAAATTCACAGCAACTGTTAGATGCTGTCATGTCAATATGGACCAAACTCTCTGAGGAATGTTTCTAGAACCTTGTTGAATGTGTACCATCAGGGATGAAGACAGTTCTGAAGGTAAAAGGGGTCCAACCCGGTACTAGTAAAGTGGACCTAATCAAGTGGGCAGTGAGTGTATGTTTCACCTTCCTGTAGCTAAAAAGCATACTTTTGAATGTGAAATGTCTTCAATGTTCTCCACATGTCATATGGTCGTGTTTGTAGTCCAGAGAAAGAAGAGCAGATACTGAATCATGATAGCAAACCCAAAGAGGACTAGCATCAAAGCATTAACTCTCTTTTTGTTGTAAACATCTTCCTTTGAACTCTGCTCCATATTGAGGCATAGAGACTAAATTGAGTTTGTTCTTGGATGCAGTTTATAATTTAACAACATTCTTGATCTGTTTTTTTCTGTTACATTAGCGTTTCTCCTCCTGTAACTATTGTACCTGTTCACCATTGTTCAGGTTTCACCAGACAGTTTACAGTATCACGTTTTAGCATGATGTGTCTGACTTTACTTCATCAGCTAATTTAGCATCAAATAGAAAGTAGAATTTGAGTTTCCCAGGATTCTTTGGATTAAAACCAGACTTCCTTCTTTAGTTCTCTCCTTGACCAAATGACTGGATAAGAAAATTACTTAAAGCATTACTCATCCAGTGACGTGAACAATCTTATGTTACCGTGATGAGACCATGGAGAGCCGACACCTCCGGAGGTCCTCCTCCTCGTCCCAGGCGCCCCCCTCCCCGAGACTCTCCCCAACTCCACCCCGTTTCTGAAGAAACACAAAGAGGAGTTGAGCTGGATGAAACCGTTTCAACAACGTGTTTACCCGTCACAGAAAAACATCACCGGCCTTTGAGTCTCTGCATCTGCTTGGAAGAATTAAAAAGGTTCACAGACAAACAAAAGTTTCCTAAACTGAACCCTCAAATACTTTAACATGTTGGTTTCAAATCACGTTTGCCTCCAGGATTGTTTTTGTGTGTTTTTTTTCAGAGGAGGTGCAGAGGAGGTGGAGTAGGTGTAGCAGAGGAGGTGTAGAGGAAGTACAGAGGAGGTACAGAGGAGGTACAGAGAGGGTGGAGAGGATGTACAGAGGAGGTGTAGAAGAGGTGCAGAGGAGGTCTAGAGGAAGTTCAGAGGAGGTCTAGAGGAGGTGGAGAGGAGGTACAGAGGAGGTACAGAGGTGGTGCAGAGGAGGTGGAGAGGAGGTGTAGAGGAGGTACAGAGGTGGTGCAGAGGAGGTGGAGAGGAGGTGTAGAGGAGGTGCAGAGAAGGTGCAGATGAGGTCTAGAGGAAGTGCAGAGGAGGTGCAGAGGAGCTGCAGAGGAGGTACAGAGAGGGTGGAGAGGATGTACAAAGGAGGTGTAGAAGAGGTGCAGAGGAGGTCTAGAGGAGGTGGAGAGGAGGTGCAGAGGAGGTCTAGAGGAGGTGGAGAGGAGGTGCAGAGGAGGTCTAGAGGAGGTGGAGAGGAGGTACAGAGGAGGTACAGGGGATAATACGGCTTACTGTGAGAGTTCCCTTCACCCAAAGCAGCAGGACAAAGAAGAAACAGAATCGCTGCTTAGAAAAGAACCAAATGTGGAACAGAAAAACTCAAACATGAGGTTTGAAACGAGATGACAGACGAACAGAACTGGAGGATTTTTTCTCTTCACTAACAGCTTTGCATTGGCTGGTATTCTCATCACTTCCCGGGGCTTATGGGAAATGTAGTAGTGTCTTCATAGCTCACCTTTGCCCTCTCCTGCTCCAATTTCTCCAGCTCAGCAATCCGCTGGCCTAGGTCTTCCCAGTGCATGATGGGAAGGTCTTGATAGTCCACTGCAGCCTCATTAAGCTCCTCCTCCTCCCCCTCCTCCTCAGCTGACTCCTTCTCAGCCTCCATCCTCCTTCTGAAAAGATAAAAGAAAGTAAAGACCCACTCCAATGAAATTGTTTTTAACTTATGCATTTTTGTCATAATTGAGGAAATATATTAATAATATTCAGCTTAAAACTGCATTTCTGAGTATTGTTTTCTTCAAATTGTTGTGAATCAGGAGCAGATGAAAAAAATGGTAGTTAAAAGAATCTGTTTTTTCTGTTTGGAACTTTTTTCCTCGTGATGTTTGGAGGATTTCAGCTTCATGTGGGCGGGGCTACCTCTTGAACTGCAGAAGCAAACGATTTCTTCGTAACCTGTGAATAACCTGAGCCGGTTTTCTTTTCCGTAGCTCAAGTATCAGCACAAGAATCTCAGAACATTGCTTTGCTATAGTGTCCTGTAGCGGTCATTCATGCCATGTTTGTTTTCTTTAGTCCCATCACACTTCTGCTCTGGAGAAGTTGTGCTCATGTTTGTATCATCTGCACTCCCTGGCAATCCGGCCCCACTCTGATTCTGGTTTCAGACTCTCCTGGATGTTGGTGGATCGTCTCCATGGTGTTCCTCACTTTTTTACATTTATTGGTGAGTTTCTATTGACTCTACTGGACTGAGAGAGTGTGACGTCAGTCACGTCACCCATAGAAAATGACTTTTGTCTCCAACCAAATTCTGTTCAGTTGCCATGTTTGCGATACAGATGCTGCCCTGCTGGGGTGGAGCCACAAGTCTTCAGTAAGCAGTGATATGTCCGAGTTGGGCTGACTCAACAATTCTTATAGCAACCACCCTCACCAATCAGGAATGAGCTTGTTGGAAGACCACACCCCTGGAAGCGAGATCAGGGGAATATATCAATAAAAACTTTTCAAATGTTCAACGTGAGACCACATAGTGTTATTGGTCCATTTATAACACGAATAACTTGAACTACAGAAAGATATAATGGAGAAAAAAATTAGGATTATCAAGAAGATATAAAAAAAAGGTATTCAAGAATTGTTATTCTGAAAGATCAACACATTCTAATCCCCAAGTCGTCTCATATTAATGTTTGGTTAAGGACCCTTCTGCCTCACTTTTTGATGTTTTGAGCGTCCCTAACTCATCGTTTTGTGACGTGCTGGCTCTGAATAACGTCAAGGGTACGCAACCCTCGGGACGTGTACAGTAATGGCACCCTCACCCAGTACCAGTACCGTAACCCTAACTCAGTATTGGTTCGCGTCCGGTAGTGCATCCAGTTTGAACCCAGTACCGGGTCAGGTACTGGGATAGAGATAGGGTACCAGGTTTGCGTACCAGTGCGTTTCATCTTGCGGTACTGGACCGGTTTCGTTTTGCGGCCTAGAGATTGGGAACCCTTGATTTAATGGGAACAGATAGCAAGTCAAAAAACGAGTTGGGGACAAGAAACACAGAAAAAGGTATAGGATTTTTATTTTTAATTTTTAAAAAGTTCATTCATTTTATTTTATTAATGCATTTTTCAGCTATATTTTCAGGTGAGGATTACACCTGCCTCAAACGTAGCCAAAATCCCATAGACTTCTACAGAGGAATAAACAGCTGTTATTCAGCATTGTACGGGTTTATCGTGCTGGGACCGGAAGTAAGGTATTTTCTATGTGTGACGTCACACTCGGTCAGTCCAACTCTCCCTATCCAGTCAACAGAGCCTCCTCTGGGGTCCATCGTGGGCCCCGTAGAAACCATGTCCTAGACACGCCCCTGTACTTGGACCGGACTCTGTCTGGAAGTTCTTCTAGTTCTGTTGCGTTGGTCCTGCTGTTGATACGAACTGATTCGGTTCAAGATCGCGAAAGATCCGGATCTGGACCGAAACAAAACAGCCCTAAAATATCAACTGAGACTGAAACAGGATCTGTTCGGACGGTCCGGACCGAGCCAGCTCCGGCCCCCGCCTGTCGTTGTTGTTTACGGCAGCGGTTCGACCCACCTCACAGACGCGTCCGGGTGGGTCCGGTCCTGGCTGCCATGCCGCCGTCCAGACCCCTGAAGAGAGTCGGAAGAAAGTTTGGTTCAAGCGGACAGAAGCAGCTGCAGCGGCGGGAGCTCTCCTCCTCTTCCTCCCCTTCCTCCCCTTCCTCCTCCCGCAGCCCTCAGCCTTCCGCTCCCGAACCTCCGCAGAAACACGCGTGAAGAACCCAAACAAAGTCCCGCATGGAAACGCAAACCGCAGCTCGATTCACCCTGTGAAGGAGTCGAATCACAGAATGACTTTAAAGTCCTTATATGGAATAAGACTGTGACCAACAACATAATAATTCGATCATAATTTTGGTGAATTTAATCTTACAGTTGTCCCTAGACCCCCTCGGTGTGTGATTTACACGCCGCTTTTTATATTTAACATAAGCGTATAAAGTGATAATAAACTCGAAATGGATCAGATTTCTTCATATGATCACATGCTTAGGTTGAGCGATAATGAGCATTTGGGCATCGATCCGATACCGGTCAGTATTGCCGATATCGGTACCAATATCAATATCTTTCGTAAATGTGGTGGATCTGGCATGAACCTCAAAATCTCAGTTGTTTTTAATCACCAGTTTTTTTTTGTTTTTGTTTTTATTTTGTAAGTTTCCCTTTTTTAATTACTTGATAAACATAAAAAACAGAATTAAATGAAAACATTTTCAATTAAATGGAGATAATTTTATTAAAATAAAAACTTCTTGAAATTAAACAAAAAGGGAGGAAGTGAATGCAAAACAGTCAAACCAAAAGAAACAAGTTACTATGATACAAAAATAACTATTAAATACTAATAAAAACAATGACTGGTAGAATTATAAATAATTTGTAATTTATTAGCCTTCAAATAGAACAATAAACAGAGAGGAAAAGTAACTAGTAAAAACCAACTAAGCATTGAAATAGAGTGAACAACGCATGCATGCACTGTGAGATCTGCATTGTAAACTGGGCAGTATTTTACTACAATTTAGGAAATAAAATACTGTGCAAAGGCTTTACTGGATTTTATTATAAAGACCAATAAATTATGGGAATTTACTGTAAAAAGCAATGAATTATGGGAAGTTACTATAAAAAGCGATGGATTGTGGGAATTTCCCTTGTCACTACTGTAGTTTCCCAGTTACTGTGAATCAGAACAGTTAGAAAAATGTCCACAAAAATATGGCCAATCACAAACAGAAGGTCATTATTTTTTCTTACGTGGACTAAGTTTAACCTGCTTTCCCTAACAACGTGACATTTAACAATTACTGTAAGGCTTTTATTATTATGAATCTGGAAAAAACAAAACTAAGCACTAGCTGTCAAATCTGTTTTCAAAACTAAATACATAAAAACAAACTTACACCACTGAAATTATAGGTACATTGAAACGGTGGTGCAGCGGTTAGCACTACCGCCTCACAGCAAGAGATGTTTGGTTCAAGGCCCAGTTTGTAAATTTTCTCTGCACATCTGTTCATTTCCTTCAAGTTGACTTGAAACTGTAAAATAAAGCATTGTATGTCTCTGTCTGGTGTCACATGGAACTCAATCAGGGTAAACATGGCCTAAAAACAACTGGAAGAGTGGTTGGAGTGTACCAAGAGTAGAGGGGGAAATTGGCTTCACTCCAAACAGAAGGAAAAGTTGTTGTAAGAGAACCAGAATTTATGTGTATGTACCTTATTTTTTATAGTAAATAAACTGGAAATAAAAATACAGTAATATTATCATAAAAGGAACAATTACTGTAGGAACATTTAGAGTAACTACTGGCAGCTGGATGCCAATAACCTCTGTATTTGTTTTTACAGTAATACAACTGTAAAAATAAATACGGAGGTTTCTGTGTACTGTGGTTCATTGTACAGCCTTGTTACTGTAAAATGAAATACTGGACACAGAAATTTAACTGTATTTTATTTTACAGAAATAAAGCTGTGAAATGCTTCAAAATAAAGACTAGCATCCAGCTGCCAGTAAGTTACTGTAAAATCTTCATCAATTATTTCCCAGTGTGCTGCTGAGATCTCACTGGACTGGTGGGAGTGGTGAGGCAGAGACTCAGCTTGGTCCTTTTTGCAAATACGGAAAAGTTTCAAATAAGAGTATTGATATCTGTGGGCCGGTATCGATCTGATACCTACTTGAGATCATTACTATCCATATTTTGATCACAAAAGTCTTTTGGTCAACTTTCTCCATGAATCTGATGTTTTTAGAGGCTTTTTAGCTGTTGTGGTTGTTGTGAAAATGGACAGTGCTGAGTTAAGTCCAGATGTATTTTGAACAGAGACATGTGGTCCAGGGCTGCACGGTGGCGCAGTGGTTAGCGCTCTCGCCTCACAGCGAGAAGGCCCCGGTTCGAATCCCGGCTGGGACCTTTCTGTGTGGAGTTTGCATGTTCTCCCCGTGCATGCGTGGGTTTTCACCGGGGACTCCGGCTTCCTCCCACCGTCCAAAAACATGCTTCATAGGTTCATTGGTGACTCTAAATTGTCTCTAGGTGTGCCTGTGAGAGTGAATGTGTGTGTGATTGAGGCCCTGAGACAGACTGGCGACCTGTCCAGGGTGTACCCCGCCTTCGCCCATCAGTGGCCGGGATAGGCTCCGGCACCCCCGCGACCCCGAAAGGGAAGAAGCGGTCAAGAAAATGGATGGATGGACATGTGGTCCAGGTCAGAAGCACTGCCTCACCTAACATCATAAGATGTAGAATAAACCGAATCCACCAATCTGTGACATAAATGCCATTCAAATGCATGATTCTGTTTGATCGTTTCTTTTTTTAATGATGACACAGAGCAGATGGAAGAAACTTAACAGAGCAAAGACCACAGCCTTCCTGCAGAAGAATGAAATCAGTTGAACAATACATCGGTCCGAGCTGAGGACTTTGAGCTTACACAACAACCAGAACCTTTCAGAGGATCATCAAATATCGCTTTTAAAAACTAACATTTGAAAGCGTTTTTTGTTTGTTCTGCTCAAAACAGCAATAATATTGGTCAAAGTCTGTTTTTTATTTCAAAAACAGACTTTGACCAATAGTCTGTTTGTGACTTGTTTAGAACTGCCTTTACACATATTAGTTTTATTTTGGAAGTCTCCACTTGACTCTGTCCATGTGAACCTAACATTTACTTTACTGACGGACCTTTCTGTGTGGAGTTTTCCTGTTCTACCTGCATGTGTGGGCAGTCCAAAATGCTTCATAGGTTGATTGATTACTCTAAATTGTCCTTGTGTGACTGTGACTGCTGATTGTGACCTCGGCGACCTGTCCAGGGTGTACCCCGCCTACGCCCCGCAGTATAGCAGATTAGGTTCTGACCCCGTGACCTCAAAAGGGGTAAAGAAGGTTAAGAAAAGGAATGGAAGGAGATCATTTCTAAATTTGTAATTCTTTACAATAGTCTTGTTTTGAAATGAAGCCCATATTTACTAAATTGATCTGAATAAAGTTCTATTCAATTTAGTGAATTAATCAAAGGGCAGCAGAGTGATCTGGTAAGTCATGAGGTTTCCTTTTAGTCCAATCATCTTACGATCTATTTTCAAAGCGTTCCCATTGCTCTTTGATTTACGATGATGCAGTTTTTTAAAAACTGTCATTTTTTAGGACATAGTTTCTGCATTGAAGCAGGAGTTCATCAGAAAATCACCTCTGATTTGTGGACGCGACTCTGCTCAATGTAACCACATCCCCATTTCCCATCATCCATTTGTTTACACATCCTCCCACTAGCTTACAGCCCCTTAAAACTCGACCTAATATGATTGGTGAAAAATATCAGAGCTGATCCAGATTCCAGCTCAGACGAGGAAAACAAAGACATTCATGGATCTATTTATCTGTATCGGAATGGAGCGGAGCATAGAACTTGTGGCCCTCAGACTTTTCACTTTTTCCAACACCACATGTTCGTTCGATTTACAACAATTTGAATAAAGAAATGCTCAGAAACCAAATTTTATACTTCATTTCTTTAGTATATGTCCTTTTTCATGAGAAAAAGACCACAAAAACATGTTAAAAACACCAAACACACTATTTCAATTTGAATGGATCTTTAAAAACTAGCAAAAACTTTTTGTTTTACTCAAAATAGTGATACAGTTGTTGAAAAAATATGCATTACGTTTAGTAGAGAACAAATCTTACTTATTTAGAACTGCATTTACACAAACTAGTTTGAATTTTAGTTTTTTCTTACAGATAGTTGTAGTGTTTCCTGTTAATATGAGCTTTACCATTAAATCTACCAAGACATTACCTTAAAACAAAATTGTTTATGATGGTCTTGTTGTGAAATAAAGCTCATATCTAGTTACTTCTAGGACATTGACCCAGAAATCCATTTCTACAATAACACCCATTGTGACTGAGTATTATTCTGAAGAGGATTTCAAGGTGGAACTCAAAGGTTTCTCACTTATACATTTCAACAGTCAGAGTCTTTATACTAATTTTTTCTGAAATTAAGGACTTTTTGAAACACTTTGATGAACAATTTACTGTCAATCTCAGAAATTTGGTCAACTGAGGAGAAAGAACTATTAAACAAACTGGAGGGATATCATTTTTTCTTTCAAAACAGACTGAACAAAAGAGGGGGCGGGGTTGCCTTGTTTGTTTGCATGTGTCTAAAATGTAAAGTTGTTCCACATATGTCCTTCTCAGTTGAAAATGAAATGAAATGTTTGACAATTGAAATTAAAAGGGAAAGCTCTAAAAATATTCAAGTAAGTTGTATTTATAGAACCCCAGGTGGATGATTGGATCAGTTTAATAAGAATATTTCTGAGTTGTTTGAAAGAAGAAGTAATAAGCTGAGTTTAGTCTGTGGAGATTTCAAAATTGATTTGTTAAAAACTAATGATGATATAAAAACAACAGAATTTGTAAACACCATGTTTAGTTTAGGTTTTTACCCTCGAGTATTAAAACCAAGTAGAATAACTTTAAACGGTGCTACACTAATTGATAATATATTTATGAACAAAACTGGATTAAAAACAAAGAGCAGACTTCTATTAACTGATATTACCAATTATCTTCCTATTTTTGTTGTAACTGAAATCGAAAACAATAAAAAAATGAAAAAATTGAAACAATAAAAAACACCTTCAGCAATTGAAGCAATGAAAGATGATTTGATTCAGTCTGACTGGCAAGAAATCTATGTTGATGATGTCAATGATTCTTACAGCATTTTCTTAGATATTTTCATGAGAATTTATGATTTCTACTGCCCACTGAAAACGCATAAGAAAAAAATCTTAACTAAATCAAAACATTGGATAACTAAAGGTTTGGAAAATGCATGTAGAAAAAAGAACAAATTATATCGAGATTTCATTAAAAACAAAACGGAAGACAATGAGACAAAGTATAAAACCTACAAAAATAAATTAGTAAGTATACTGAGAAAACAAAAAAGATCCTATTATGACAAGTTACTGCAGAGATATGTGAAAGATATTAGAAGTACCTGGAAAGTAATTAATAACGTAATAGAAAAGAAAAAAGACAACTGTTTTCCAAATTATATTAAAAAAGATAAAGTGACTATTGAGGATAAACAGAAAATAGTTAACGAGTTTAACAATTTCAATTTCTACTGACTGTCATGGTATCGACATGTCCCTCATTAAGGAAGTCATTCGCAGTATTCTCGAACCACTTACTTATATCTGCAATAAATCTTTCTCTAGTGGTGTCGTTCCAGACCTGATGAAAGTTGCTAAGGTGGTTCCGATTTATAAAAATGGTAATAAGGAAACCGTATCAAACTATAGACCAGTTTCACTGCTACCACAGTTTTCTAAAATTTTGGAAAAACTCTTTGCAGTTAGACTTGATGCTTTTTTGAGTAAATATGATTTATTAAATGAGAGCCAGTATGGATTCAGGAGTAACTGCTCAACTGCACATGCTGTGATGGAGTTTGTGGAGAATGTTGCGACTGCTATTGATCAAAAACTAAACACAATAGCTGTTTTTGTTGATTTAAGCAAAGCATTTGATACCATTGATCACTCCCTTCTGTTACAAAAATGTGAATATTATGGACTTCGGGGTAAAACACATCATTGGCTGAGAAGTTATTTGGAAAATCGGGTTCAATATGTAACCATTAACAATACAGATTCTGATTTAGAAAATATTTTTTGTGGACTCCCACAAGGTTCTGTTCCTTTTGTTTTCAATTTACAATTTATCATATTTTTTTGATGTCAAAAAAGTTGAAATTCATTATGTTTGCTGATGACACTAATATGTTTTGTTCAGGACAAAATATTGTTGAGTTGTTGAATGTTGTCGAACAGGAATTTAATTTGGTTAAAAAAATTGTTTGATTATCACAAGTTATCTCTGAATGAAAACAAAACCAAATTTATGATATTTTCTGGAAATAGAAAGGTTGAAAATGTTAAATTATATTTAAATGGGGTAGAAATCCAATATGTTAAAGAAAAAAAGTTTTTAGGAGTAATAATAGATGATAAATTGTCTTGGAAATCTAATATAAATCATATAAAACACAAAGTCTCTAGATCTATCGGTATTCTGTTTAAAATCCGTGATGCATTGAACAAAAACAGTTTGTTTCTTGTTTATTGTTCGTTAGTCGTTCCGTATTCTTCATATTGTGCAGAGATCTGGGGAAATGCAGGTAGAACTATTTTTGAATCATTGGTTAAACTACAAAATAGGCTATTAGAATAGTCAACAGAACCAGATATTGTGAACCAACAAATTCTTTATTTTATTTGAATAAAAGTTTAAAATTAAAGGAAATTGTTTACATTAAGGTATTAGAAATTGTCTATAGAGTAAAACATAATTTGGTTTCAAAAAATATACAGAAGCTATTTACTTTAAGGGTTAGTAAGTATAATTTAAGAAGTCTTTATTGTTTTGTACAGGTTAAAGCTCGAACTAATGCTAAAATAAGATGTGTTTCAGTTCTTGGAGTAAAATTAGGGAATCAATTAAGTGATGAATTAAAATTAAGTTCTTCACTTTTGCAGTTTAAAAAAAGTTTAAAACGTAAATGTTTGAATGACTACAACATACATATGTAAAAAATGTGATTTACTTGTATTTGTAAATAGTTTTTCTTTTGAATTTATTTCTTTGTTGAGACTGAACCCGTAATTCATGAGCTTTCATTAGTCTGAGCTGCAGATTTCTGCAGAAACTTTCTCTCTTCCACTCTTCGTGCTGCACTCTCTCCACTGACCAGCGGGCGGCGCCGTTTCTTCAGCTGACGAACTACCTCTTTCTGCTGTGGGACTTATGTTGTAAAAAATCTTTAAAACTCTTGGTTTTTCTTAATCCCGTAGCCCCTGCGGAGGTCTGTCTTCTGCTTCTCGCGACCGTGAGGCCAACTCCCCCGTGCGGGAGTCCGGTTCGGCCGCTTCGGGACCTGTTCGGTGATTTTCTGCTGTGCAGTTGAAGGTTTGACTGCAAAACAAGTTAGCTCAACAGCTAATTCTAAAAGTCACGTCACCCGCACGGAGTCGCTTTAAAAGTTTACCGCAGAGAAAGAACGAACGCGGAGAGGCTCCGCTTCAGAGGTAACTAAACTTTATCTCCGGTGTTTTGGCTCGGGCTTCGCATTTTCCCTGGACTTTACGCCGTCATAATTTTACGTAGAAGACGGAGAAGTGAAGCGCATCTGCGCGGGGGAGGGGGTGCATGTCTGAGAGCAGAAATTCGCACGCGGACTTGGTGTTTTTACGGGGGAAAATGCGTTAGAGGGAGCACAGGTTCGGGCTTGAGTCCCCTGACTCGGCGGCGCGGGGTTTCCTGCTCGTGAGGCCTGCGGGTCGGGCTTCCACCGGGCTAGAGTAGATCCCCTGACCGACGTCGCGGGTTCTGAGTCGGGCCGGCAGGGCTGTTTCCGCCGGGCCTGCGGACCAAACGATGGAACGGATGGAAGTGGACCAGTGCGCAGGCGCAGCTGGCGGTGGAGGAGGCGGGGCTCTTCGGAGATCGAACAGCGCCCCCATGATCACAAACGTCAGGTCAGTGATACTACATCTTCACGTGAAGACCCTCCAATAAGAAACTTATCAAACTTATAATAATGAGCTAATAAAATAAAGCTACTTAATGTTTTTGAATCATAGAAGAAAGTGCTCTCATGTAATATTTTATTCATAACAATGCTTTTTTTTTTTTTTAAAGGTATAACGCTAATATTCAGTATAAAAATAACACAATAAATCTTATTTACATATATTACATCATTTATTCTTTATAACTGTTTTGGTTTTATTGATTTTGTATGAGCATTTAGAGTCCAACTCCAATCATCTTTTGATCTAATTTCCTGTGGTCTTTTAATCATAATTATGCTGATTTTAGACATAATAAAGAACTGTAGTTTTCTAGGACATAGTTCCCCCAGTGCGACAGGAGTTCATTTAAAATTCAGATCTGAGTTGTGGCTGGAACTGTTGGCACAAAGAAACCTCCCTCCCCCTCTAAATTGTAGAGAACTGGAGCTGGTGTATTTTTCTATTTCATAAATAAACTATTTTTCTAACTTTTTTTCCATCTGCTCCCAATTTACTACAATTTGAAAAAAGAAATGCACAGAAATGCAATTTAATTTTCAGTTTTCTTTATTTATATTCTATATCACTGGAAAATGATATGGAAACGTGTTAAAAACACCAAAAATACAATTTTCATCAAAATTATTCTTTATAGACCCTTTTCACGGTGACGTCAGACAAAATGGCGACAGAGCTGAAAAAGTGAATCTTTACTTCCGGTGTTCACATTGAGAATGGCAAAGCTGACACCTGAATGCTGTTTGACACAATTTCACGTAAATAACCTTGCCTTACCAATTAATCTTACCAATTTCAACAGAAAATGTACAGTATTGATTTTAGGGCTGCCACGATTAGTCGACTAATCGACGACTAATCGACTATTAAAATAGTCGACGACTAATTTAATAGTCGATTAGTCGT
>NC_050525.1:91842-125781 GCF_002922805.2 Oryzias melastigma | reverse complement strand
TATTTTAAGTGCGATCAGCACAGAAGCTGATAGAAATGTATGTTGGCCACAGTTAATACCTTCAGTAAAGACACACATAACTGCATTGGCCGTACACATTTTGCTTCCCAGGATAAATGTACTTGTTGTTCTACGAGAAATTTCAGGGGATAATTGTAAAAACAGGAATGGTTTGGTTCAGTGAAAATGTTAAAAGCAGCTATTGATCCACGTATTTCAGCTTTTAAAATGAGAAAGTAAAAAAATGATCTCTGGGTGAACGTATTACGTGGATATAGTCACTTTCATATTTTTGTCAACAGTTTTCAATTAATTTGATCATTTTTACCTTTATTTTCCCGTAGATCAGACACAGTTAAGATCAAAAACAAAGAGGAGTGATGTTAGAACCACAGCTGAGCTAACAGCAGCTCACTGACCGCAGTAGAAAACATTACAACAGGAATAAGTTTTAATGTCAGAAAGGCTGGAATTGTCTGAGTTTTGCTCTGTTTACAAGATTATGTGAGAACGGAAAATTAGGAAACTTTTAACTGGTGAGAAAAGATCTTCTGTAGCTCCACGTTTCATAGAGAAAGCTAATGCTAGCGTTAGCATTAGCATTAGATTAAAAGAATAAAATCATAATTACCTTCATAATTAAACCAGCAGCATTCAGTGAACAACCTGTAACCTTTGTCTAACTTTAACAGTGTTGTCAGAGAGAAATAATCCACGACTGGTTTAATATCATCCAGAGGAATTTAGAGAAGTAGCTGCAGCGTTCTGACTGCAGACAGGAATACTGACATTTGTACTTTGATTTGTGAACGATCTAAGAGGGAAAACCAGGTAGGACATTTATAAAATAAATATTGTACAAATTGTGTTTATAATTGGTTAGGTTACCTTTTATTATTTACGTAAAATTGCTTTAAACAGCGTTCAGCGTTCAGCTTTGCTGTTCTAAACCTTAAGAACTGGAAGCTACTCTGCTCATGACTGGTGATGTGAAAAGGGTCTATTGAAATGTGTATTTATTCTTAGCCTAAAATTGTCTGGAGATCTTTGACAGAAACCAAGATGGGTTTAAAACTGAGCCCTGGTGAACTGTTTACTGACTGACAGCTGGAGGACTGAAGCTGATGAAGAAGGAAGGAGTCTGTCCTTCCTCCTCCTCCTCCTTTAATGCAGATGTGTTTGGTTCCTCAGTGACGGGATGACTGTCTTCAGTCCCGTGCCGTTGGCCCGGTTCAGACGCAGCAGCGTGTCCATCAACCCGTCTCAGGTGTGTAAACATGTCCGCCCCCCCTGGTTGTCTGCAGGTGGAACACAACTGCTGCTGAATCTCTTCATGGAATATTTGCTTCTCATTGTTTTTATGAGGTGTTTCCTGTGGTTTAAACAAATGTTTTTTTGAGGCTTTATCACCTTTTCCAGCTAAAACACCAAACTTTACATTTTTGCTTAAAGCTGATACATAGTAAATCAAATAGGTTTTTCCACCTTAATTGTCTGTTTTTTGAGTTGCTGAAATATTCATGCAGATGTACAACAATGCCTGATTATTAGCATAACAGCAGATTGGATCTAACGAATATAGTTTCTGTTTGACCATGATGGCACCAACCCAACACATCAGAGTATCAACTAGCCTGCAGCAGACTCTGGTGTGTCAGCCATGTTTTCAGTCTGGGGTTTAGGAGAAAACCTCTAGACGTTGCCCTCATCGCTCCACTCTGGATTTGTTTCTCCTGCTGCTCTTTCACGACAGCTGCTGAGCTCCATTCCCAGATTGAATTCTACTGCTTGATTGAGCGAAGCCTTGTTGTCTTCAGAATTTGATCAGTTCTGATGTGGAAATGTAAAGTGATGGAAATGCAGAGGCTTGTGACAGGAAGGGCTTCAGTCATAAGACCAAACCAATCACACAAATCACACTGACTAACAGGTAAATTGTGACACGGGCAGCAAAAATCCCCATAGTGCTGTTGACCTACAAGTTGGTGGGAATTGTTCAACTGTTGGTAGAAGAAGGTGATGAAGAAGGTGTGATGTTGGATGATGTCAATGGTTATGATGAGGGATGTCCTATTCCAAGGGTGTGTAGCTCAATCGCACAAGGAGCCAAAATCCAAAACACACCTGAGGTCGCGGACCGAACAGGATAAATATTTATTGAACACTCTAAAACGACATTTTTAAAACTATGTAATGAAAAGAAACAGTTGGCAAGAATACATTTAAAAAGTATGAGAGCAAGAATGGTTATCTTTACAAATAGAATGAGTGAGGGATTTTGGCTTCCAGGGAAGAGCCGGTACTTCCTGTTTGGAACATCAGGGTGGAGGGGTCACTCTGTCCAGTTCTCAAAGACAGTCAATGTCTGAGCAGGAAGCGCACAAAACAGTTTGGTAACAAGTCAGATTTCTGGGATCAATAACTCTTTTTCAAAAGCGGTTTAAACTAAATGCAAGTGTCTCAATTGGGTTTTAATAAATAAAAAAAAAATCAAGTTTGTTTTTCTTGTCAATGAAAGCGGCGCTCTCCCGCCGCTGACAGACCGGCGGCAGTGAGATGCAGCTGCTCAAGAATCAGATTTAACCCCTTAAGACCTGATCAGTTTTATCTCTCTTTAACAGAGCCCGAGTTAAGCAGAATTAACTACTGTGGTCATAAAACCCAAAATATGATCTCCATGCTTCCTGAAGCCAAGTCTGAGGAGGTTCAAATAAAGAAGTCAATTTTCTCTGAAAAACAACCAAAACTAATAAATGTAACGATTGAAACGAGTTGGTCATGAATATTCATCATATTTAAGCTACAACGATTTTTAAAGAAGGTCATCATTTATTTGTTAGAATCTTTAATGGAATCGTGAATCACAGCTGATCAAAAATGTTCAATAGTTCTGAAGATACTAAAACTACAGTCACCAAACTTTCTCACGACTAATTAAGCATATTATTTAGTTTTACTGATTAATTGATAAAGTTTTTAGGTTTTTACTTGATTATTATAAAAAAAAAATCTGGACATCCGTAGTAATGTTATGACCCTCAGGTAGGAGGTGAACTGGAGGAAACATTCTGGAGAGAGACGGATGAGGAGATCCAGGATATCTCTGGAGCAGACTTTGACATGTGGGTGAAGTATGGGGTCAAATCAGGATCAGCTTAAAGTGAACAAAAAACATTGAAAACTTGAAAAATAGACATTTTAACTAATTATTTTTTCTAATTTGAAAACAAGACATTGTAAATTTGAAAAAAAATACTGGAAACTTTAATAAAAACCCATAAATGATAAAATAACCAATAGAAAAATAATGTATCCATTAGTTACAGGTGCTGTTTTGAATTTTCAACTTTTTTTTTTGCTTTTCTGAATCTTCACTTTCAGTGCTCAGTTTACAGTTTCAGTTCGGATTTTCGGGTTTTTTCTGCTCAGCCGAGCCTGATTTTATATGAGGGCGGGCTTTTTCAGTATTTTTCTTCCAATTTTTTAAAGATTCTTTTTCAATTTTTTTTCAAATTTTCAAAAAGGAAGTATTCATTTTCTTAATTTTCACTATTTATTTCAAATGGTCATTTTTTTTTTTCAAATTTACAATGTATTGTTTTCAAATTTTATGTTATTTTTTTACAGTTTCAATGTCCATTTTTCAAGTTTTGAATCTGTTTTTTTGCTCACTTTAAGCTGATCCTGATGTGACCCCGTAGTGAAGGGAACAGAGGAGAGGTTTGGTGGTGCGGACAGGAATGCTGATGGACAGTGAATAGTGGAGTTTGATAAAGAAATAGAATATAGGTGAACAGGATAGAATAAAGTGAGCACAAGTTGATCACATTTTGTTCAGATGTTTTAATCTGAATGAAATCAGTGGCTTTAAGGTTGTAGATGGGTAGAATGCAGCAGAGGATGACTCTGATGAGGAGGAAGATGAAGAGCTGGAAGTTGAAAAAGGAAGATTGCCGTGTGGCTTTTAGGGAGGAGTTGGGATGGATGGAAGTTAGGAGGCCCTAAGGTTAGAAGAACCTCAGAAACTCCTCCTGACTTCTGGTAGAAGCTCATGCTGATCTTCTGCAGGTTCCTCATGTGTGTTCTGTTTCTCCTCAGACCGTCCCGTTGTCTCCCTTCTCTCTGAGTGGAGACCGGCCCGACCTGAAGAAGCAGGTGAGCACAGAAACACTTCCTGTTCCCGCACTGTTGGTGTGGCGTCTTTATTCCTGGAGTCTTTGTGGTTCTGACTGGGACTGTCGGCCTCGCCGTCAGAACCCGCCGTCAGAACCGCTGACCCTGAGTTTGATTTCCATGAAAAAACGGGCTGTGAAACTCCTCACTCAGTCTGACGGCTTTAACACTCTGTGTTTGCTTCAGGAGGAGAACATGGAGATGATGCTCAGAGACGGTCTGCGCAGACGAAGGTAACGCAGACGCAGCACAGCTGCACATCCACCTCCACTAACGCGCTCACCACCAGCTCTCTCTGTTCGTCCCCAGTCCTTCCAGTCTGGTTCCAGTTCCTGCGGTCGGTCAGTGGCACGAGCACACGTCCACGGTGAGATCGGAGATGGTGGATTCATGAAATCAATCATGGATTCAAACCAGAACCAAACCCAGATTGTTCTGTTCCAAATGAATCCCGTTAGGGGGAGATGAAGCTGGATGAGGTCCGAGGGTAGAGAGGAGTGTTGGGCGTCAAAGTTACTAGTTACATCACTCAAAAAGTAATGAATTAGTAACTAAGTTACTGCATCTTAAAAGTAATGTGTTACTCAGCAAAGTAACTCCAGTTATACATTTTTGTTGAAATACATAAACTAATCTTATACATTTCTTCAGCTGAAAGTAAACATAGCAGATAACTTTAGTGCAATCATTAAATTTAAAGTGACACTTTTAGTTCTGCCAGTGAGGATAATTATCATCCTGAGAGGGGTTTTTTTTATATACAAATCATAATCAGAAGTGTTTTTGATAAATATAAATCTGTAACGGACATTCTTCAGCTGCGGGGGTGGGGCGGTGACAGGAGGTTTTCTGTATTTCTGTCTCTAGTCCCTAACCCCCGCAAATAAGGAGGAGATTACTGTGCTTTCTATATAAATAGTGGTTTATCGCGTGAGCCTACGTGAGTTTAGGTTTCACGAGGACCACAGTCAACCAGTAGCCAATGGGAGTCATCTGCCGTAGCTACATCCGTCCCGCGTCACGCCAGAGCTGGAACGGTTGCAGTGTGAGCGGAGTAAGAGTGACGAGGGAGCGATGAAGAGAGACTTTGGCACACGCCCATTTCAACTGTTGCGTCATCAGTCTGAGCTTTTGCTAGCATCCAACACGATTTGAATAAGGAAATGCTCAGAAACACTTTTTTTTTTTTAAACCGTTTTGGTTCAGAGGAGTTTAGTCCGGAGCGAGGTTGGTTTGGACCCGTTTCTCTCTCATTTTGGTTTTGTCCCTCTTCTTCTTCAGTGGTTTCCACCGCAGGACAGCAGCGTCACGCCAAACTCGTCTCCGAGTCCCACGCGGAGGTTCAGGTTGATACACAAACAAACACTTTTGTTCTGAAGCTTCTGGCTGACTCGCTGTTCTGACGCGTGGTTTGGTGTCCAGCAGGCCGGCCGTCAGCGGCGCCGTGAGATGGCCCGCCCTGACTCCGCTAAAGAGGAAAGGTGAGCACGCAGGGAGGGGCGTGTGTGTGTGTGGTGTTTTTAAGAAGTTTGAACTGGAAACTGAGCATGAATGAAAATCTGTTCTCGTCTTCCAGGGGGGGTGGACTCAGAGGGGCCCCCTAAGAAGCTGTTTGTTGCAGGGGTGACTGACCCCACCCACTGTAGCAGCTACACCGTCAGGTGAGGATCACCTGATTCAGTCGCTCTGCTTCAGATGAAACGTGACCGTTCATCCTTTGCTTCCTGTCCCCCCCTTTAGTGTCTCTCAAACAATGACAGATTCTCCTGCAGGAGGTGCCAGTATTCAGCCCCGCCCCTTGTCTCTGTCTCCCGCCTCCTCGATCACCCCCCACCCTCACCCGGGACACTGAAGCTCCATCGGACCTCGGGACATTTCCACGCCTGCGCCGTCATGTCCGTCACCGACAGAACCCCTCTCTGTCAGCTCGGGTTCTCACTGTGACTCCACCCCTTTTGGTCACGCCCACTGCAGGTTATTCTCAGCAGTCGATTGTTTATATTGCGTCGCACACGTTTTTCTGAAATGTTTGTCAGCAGAGGCGTGAATCATGTGACAGCAACAAGTGTTATCAGTATTAGGTTCTTCGCCACAGGGGGCGGAGCCTGATGTGTCTTTGTATCAGAGGTTTTAGTCAGATGGCCGCCAATGTCCCTGGACTTCCAGACCTCTTCTGGTTTGCTTGCTCAGAAGTCTGGGGTTGACCGGAACAGTGAAACCTTCTCCGACTGACGGGGGAAGAGGGTCAGAACACAACCCGAGTTCCTGTGAGGGTCTACGGAGGGAAGTCTTCACGCCAGAGAATCCTAACGGATGTCTTCAAGAACCCCAAACCAAACGGAGAACAGGCGTGCTGGTCAAAGTCAGAAGTTTGAGCCTGCTTGTAACAACGAACTGAACTGTTACATGTTTGTAAATAGTCACTTTTGTACATACGTCACCTGCAGGAGTGTCCTCCTCAGACTTTTCTCTCCAACAGAGAAGTTCTGGAGCGAATGGCGTTTGAGGGTTCTCGTCACAACTGAGCGGGTGGGTCAGACGGAAGCATTACTGACATCTAGTGGCCACGTTGGAGATGGCAGTGGGGTGTAACATCGCCCTCTGCTGGTCAGCCACAGATCTGAGTAATATCAGCCCACCGATGCAGAAATCCACTCATCTGTGGTTGATCGTTCAGGAATAAGTAAAAGAAACTTCTTATTTTGAGTTTATCAAAGCTTTATTTTGTTAACCCTTTAACACCGGAGCTCCAGTGTTTATGTTCTTTGATTTACTGGAACCGTTAACACAATAATTCCAGTAGATTTTGAAGGAGAAAAGCGGCGTGACCGCTTTTCTCCTTCAAAATCTACTGGAATTATTGTGTTAACCGTTGAAAAGTTGAAGTACATGAAAATGTTTGTGTTTAAGCGTCACCGGTGACGCCTCAGGTGTTAAAGGGTTCAAGGGTCTGCTCTGGAGCGGCTTTGGAGCTGAAACGCCGTCAGTGTTGAGGACGTTTCACTCGTACTGGAAGCCCAACCTGCTCATACCAAATGGAAAGTTGGACCTCCAGATGATTGTTCAGTGATCTCTTCGCTGTGATCTTCTTTTTAAGAAATGCACATTTTAGAGATGAAGTATCTGAAATGTTTGAGAGCATTTTCTAACTTTAGCCTTTAAACCAAAAGTTTTCCAGTGACAAACACGTTGATGTTTGCTTCTACATGCTGCTCGTTTGAACGTCAGAAATCTGCTCTCCTGTGGAAAGATCAGCTGAGTGCAGCTGACCAATCAGAGCAGCCCTTTCAGATGTAACTCTGAGCTGTTTTTTTTTTTTTTTACATTTTTTATAGCATGTTTAAAACATGAAACGTTTGGGCTGAAAACGTGAGAATCTTCACAAAGGGAACTAAAGCACAGCAAGCATTCAGTGTTTCACTGTAAATATTTCACTTTTTCTCTATGAGACAAACCATGTATTTTTATGCAATCTAAAGAAGTGTACGAAGTGTTCATTCCTTCATGAGCTATAAAAACGACGCAGAATTACTGTAGTTTTCAGAGATGATTCCCATACACTATAAATATTATATATATATATTGTATATTAAAATGAATGAAATAAACCTGAATCGTCAGGAGAGGACAAAGACTTCCTTCCTTTTTGTTTCACATAATTTCATTAAATCAGAATTGTTCCAGAGACTTGAGAACCATCTTGGATCCTTCCTGCACTAAACAACAAAAAAGGGGCCAAAATCCAAAACACACCTCAGGTCGGGGCCCAACCAGGATAAACATCTATTGAACACTCTGAGACTACATTTTTAAAACATTAAAACCAGAACTTTTTAACATAATAATGAACTGGATATATAGCATTACCTGTGATAATACTAGTGTGAATGCTGCAAACTGAATTTGACAGCTGAAGATGCTGAAATTGATAGATAAAAACGCTGAAGTGTTCAGCCAGCTAAAATATTAGCTAAATGCCAAATTAGCCTAAAAAACTTAGGTTACCCCAAACAGCTGAAGCAGGACCTTCAGGACCAGGACCTTCTCCCTGTGAGGTGAGAGTGCTAACCACTACACCAGCTTCCAAGGTAAAATAAGAGGAAATAAAGATGATATAAAATCTTAAATGACTGGTAAACTTTTAAGATATTTGCACAAAAAGAAAAAGATGAAATTAAACTTTGATTATAGCCATTTAAAAAAAAAATCGTGCAGAATTTAAAAGATTTTCATTCATCCAGGTGACAATAACTTGAGGTCGAGTCATGACGTATGGACTTAACGTAACGTCTCTTCCGCAGAAGTCGAGATGCCATCGCCGGCCGTGAACGTCTTTGTTTTCCTTGTCTGAGCTGAAATCTGGATCAAAAGCTGATAACTGATATCGCTCACCATTTTTGTTGCTCCGTTAATGTTAGCTTCGGTTTGTGAGTTCCTGTAAGCTAGCTGGAGTGTAAACGAAGGGATCATGGGAAGTGGCATCAACAGTCCCGCCCACAATTCAGAGGAGAATTTCTAATGAACTCCAACTGCTCTGCAGAAACTATGTCCTAAAACAACACAAGTTTATTGATTTTGGCAAAAAAAAAAAACAGCATAATGATGATCAAAAGACCACAAGGAACATGTTTACAACAGATCAAGAGATGATCGGAATAGGGCTTTAAAGCTTTTGCTTTTATTTTGAAAGAGCATAAACAATTGAATATTTTAGAACCTGAAGGAGCAGAACCTTTTGGCAAAAACATCAGGACGTGATCCTGCAGAGGACCTGCTGTGAATGTGTCCCACACAAGAAAAGGAGAATCTGAGCGCGCAGATCTTCACCTGAAACTCCTCTTTATTCTTCATGATAACAGCGGGTTCTCCAAACACAAATCCAGCAGGAATGAAAACACAATTCTGCTGAAATCTAGAAACAAAAGCTCCAGCCGGCGTTCCTAAACCCAAAGTGTCCACTCCACTCCGTGCAGGAGAGGATCGTGTCCTGAACGCCGAGAGACCAGAGTGCGTTTGTCATGATGTAAGCCTTGATCTCAGGGGGTGGGGGAGTCA
Organism: Oryzias melastigma; assembly: GCF_002922805.2. Taxonomy (NCBI): domain Eukaryota; kingdom Metazoa; phylum Chordata; class Actinopteri; order Beloniformes; family Adrianichthyidae; genus Oryzias; species Oryzias melastigma. The sequence continues at coordinate 116,553 of NC_050525.1, read as the reverse complement.
GCGGGACAGGAGAGGCAGGTCGCCGGAGTTCATGATGAGGCTGGAGTCCAGGTTAAGACTTTCTGAGGAAACAGGAAACGGCAGTCATTACCACGGTGTCAGACAACCAGCAGAGGGCGCCACTGGCTCTTTAAAGTCCCCCTCTGATGAAAATCCTGTTTTTAGAGTTTTTAACATGTCTGTGTGTCATTTTTCTTCTGAAAGAGAACAAATGTGATAAGAAATAATTTAGATTTTTCATTTCCGAGTATTTCTCCTTTTAAATCAATCAAACTGTCTTGGACAGACTCTGTTTGAATGAATGATCTTCTTTCCATCAACAGCTCTGCTGCACATGCACTAAACCCTCATCTGTTCCTAGTGTCTAGTTCAGGTTCTGGAGAAGAGAAGATGGTATCTTCACATTGACTGCAGTCAAATGAGCCGCCGTTCACATTTCTGTGGTCAAATCAGCATCACTGGATTTTTTGTGTGAGTTTCATCCAATACTTACGGTAGCAGGACTGAGAACGCTGGAAAATCTCCACCAGACTCCACGGAGCTTCTTGATGTGACCACGGAAATGTGAACGGCGGCTCATTTGACCGCAGTTGGAAAGGATTGTAAATCAATGAAAGAGCATTTTGATGTTAGCTTTGATTATTTTATCAAGAACTCTGAGAAACCAATGATTGAATGTATTGATCACAGTCAATAAACATTGGAGAATTAGCTAAAAGAGTCTTTGGTGAACTGGAAGGAGAAAGAATCAGGATTTTGGAGGAAGTTCTGTCCATGAAGATCTTCACTTCCTCGTCCAGCTGACATCTGGATCAGAACCATACGGCTGGACATTACCCAGATTGATGGATGTTTTTATGTAGCAGAGGGAAGATTTATGCTAGAGAGACACAGAGCTATCATAATCAGACAGGGGGGATCAGGGGCGGAGCTGCTCAGCTCGGCTCCAAAAGCCACACCCCCTCAGAGGAGATTTTGGAAACAGAGGCTTCAGATCAACATGAAAAATGGCTTTTTAAGACATTTAGGTTGTTGGATTTTGGTTAAAAACTTCATAATCATAATTAAAACACTACTGGGAACGTTTTTTTTTAATAAAAAAAGTTGTCATAGGGGAACTTTAACCAACCTTGGTCAAAGTTGAGTTTTTTGCTGGAAGAGCCGTCACCGAGTCCCTCGATGTCCACCAGGTCGCTGTTGACATCCGAGTCATTCAGAGCGCTGAGCGTCACGTCTGCAGGAGCGACACAGCGTCAGGAGGCGGGAAGAAGGCCGGCTCAGACCAGAGACAGACCCGCTCCTCAGTTACCTGCAGTCTTCTGTTTCTTGATGGGTGGGGCCAGAGGAGGGTTGTTCTGCATCCCCGTCGCTACGACGACCTGCGAGCTCGGCACGGTGATCATGGCTGGGGTGGCGGGCGCCATGGAAACCGCTGCTTTCTTGACAGTCTTCTTGGGGGATTCAGAGGAGATGGGGACTCTGCTGTCCTCGTACAGCTTCCGTTTTACCGTGCTCTTGATCTGAGCGCTGAGGAGGAAGAAGAGCAGCCGTCAGCCAAGCAGGAGAGACCACAGACTAAAGGAAAGGGCTCAAAACACAGAAGAGGCAGACTGTCCAAAAATGCACGGTTTTCAGGCAGACACAAAAACAACTGAAGACTGCAATATCATGACCGAACGATGCGGCACAGTAGCTGGACCCCCCCCGTCCCGTCAGGCTGAATCTAATCCTGAAAGCCCTGAGTGAAGGTCTCTGGCTCCTCCCGCTGCTCTGATCTGTGCGGTTCATGCAGACAGGGTTCAGCGTGAGTCTGGAGCAGGTTGCAGGTCTTCGTCTGGGCCGGTTCTGACTCAACATGGGGCTCTGCTTAAGAATGCAGACTGCTCTTTAACTTACACAGTGCGCTCTTTGATCACGGAGCTGATGCTGTTGAGGTCGTCTCCGAAGCGGCGCACCGCCAAGCGCAGCATATCGATCTCCGTCTCGGTCCATTTGGCTCTGAGGATGAACACAGGTCAGTGACTGAGCTAGGGCTGCCACAAACCATCATTTTAATATTCGACTAACCGGACAAAATAATCTGTGATTAGTCGACTAATCGGGTATTGCGTCAACTGGATGTAAAGCACACATCTTAACCATCATTAGCTTTAAACTAAGTACAAACTAGAAAAGTTGCATCACTTGCGATTATACTAGTGTGAATGCTTTTTGCTAAAAAATTTGCAGACAGTGCCAAAGCTATTTGCTAAATGTTAAATTTGCTAAAAGACTGGAAATTTCCTTAAAGAACTGACACAGCGCTAAAGTTTACCTAAATTTCTGAAAAATTTGTAGTAAAATTGCTTAAAAAGCCCTAATACATGCCAATTTTGCAAAAACATTTACTGTGTGCTTGAATATGAGCTAAACTACGAATTAGCCCCAAAAAACTTTAGTAGATGCCAAATTAGCCAAAAAGCTAGCTTGTTGCTTAAATACTAGCTGAACTCTAAAATAGCCTAAAATTCCACAGTTAACTAAATTAGCAAAAAGCATTAGCATGTTGCTCAAATAGAAGCTAAACTCCAAATTAGCCTAAAAAACCTCATTAGATAAAAAATTAGCAAAAATTGTTAGCATGTTGCTAAAATAATAGCTAAATTCCAAAATAGCCTAAAATTCCTCAATAAACTACATTAGTCAAACACGTTAGCATGTTGCTAAAATATTAAGTAAACTCCAATTTTTTGGAAAATTACTATAAAAGATTAAAATATATCTCCAGAATATATTTAAAGCTTGTCATCTGAAACATGGAAGTTTTTTTCACTAAAGATAAAGTTTTTGCCTTGCTGAGTCAAATATGAAAATGTTCATTTGTTTAATGTTGATCGCTCACAACTTCTTCCACTTTCCTACACTCTGACTCCAAATAATTTAAAGAAACGACTAATCGACTATTAAATTAGTCGTCGACTATTTTAATAGTCGATTAGTCGTCAATTAGTCGACTAATCGTGGCAGCCCTAGACTGAGCACACGCTGAACCTGTGCTGATCGGCCTGACCCGTTCTGATTTACGAGATCAGAGCAGGTCTAGGTCCGTCTCTCTGGACCTAGTCCTCCCATTCTCCTAATATAAGAACAAAACAGTCCAGATTCCTCTTCATCTCAAAGACATGAGGAAGAAGAACAGCGAAGATTCCAAATGAGACTGTTTTGGGGCGGATCCACACGGGCAGGTTTGGTCCTGGTCTGATCCAGAGCTGGTTTTCTCTGATGGTCCAGGAAATAATGCAGGAGGATCTGATCTCTGAAACCTTTCAGGAAAATTCTAACCTTTATTTCAGAGACGCTCAGACTCAAATCTAGATTACTCAGTCCCAATCAGACTGTGAGCGGGGAACTTCAGTCACTTCAGCTTAAGCCAGAACAGGCCTCACCCTGCTGGGCTGGAGTCCGACACCGGGTGCAGCTGCATGGTCAGTTCCCCCAGCTTGGTGAAGGCCGCTCCAGCCGCCGAGAAGATCTCCCCCACCTGCAGGCAAGAGTCGGTTTGATCAGGTTTATGTGATTCTGGAGGCTCCGTTTGTTAGATTTGTTCTGATCCCTCTTCTATAGATGAAGGATTTTTGGAGTTCATGCATTTCTGAGTGAAAGCTGACAGAATGAGGCACTCAACTACCGTATGTCTGACAACAGAAGGAAACGTGACAGCTGATATTACTTAATACAAACAAAAATAGCTTTAAAGTTTCTGTGTTCAAACTCAACACTAGTATTGAAAACAGGGTCTGCTGACGAAACACATGAAACCATGAAGAAATGTTCTACCGATTTAACTAAATGCGTTTTTTATTCAGATGTATGAACGTTTCCGCATTCATTTTTCCGTAATCATTTTTTTATCTCAAAAATACAATTATTTTTGAATATAAATGGCTCAGAACAAAGCAGCATACATAAACAAAATCTAAAATCAGAATAAGAAAAAAAAATGACAGTCAACAATGTTGCACAAGAGTAATATATATAATTATGTATATATAAAGATATTTTTCTTAAAAGAAAAGGACAGGGATGTGTCACTATATAGCCTGCGGTTTCTCATAAAAATGAATGTACAAATTAAGGTCTATTACCTATTTCAAAATACCTAAACCTCACCTAAACTTCAAAATAGCCTTTAAAACTGAAAAAAGACTAAATTAGCCAAAACAGCTAGCATGTAAAAATGAGCCTAACACCAAAACAGCCTAAAAACTTTTTAATTTAAAAAAAGCCTAAGTTAGAAAAAAAAAAACTCTTACCAAATGCCAAAATAGTCCAAAAAGGTATCAGAATGCCCATTTTGAAAACTGTAACTTTTTAACACAAGTATGAATAATAAAAAGGCAAGAATATTATTCCAGAATAAATCAACTTAAATAACTTTCAATATTTTACTCTCATAAAAATATATTTTGGCAAAACTGTAAAAGTTAGAAATAAGCACAAGATAACATCGTGTGATTAATAACAATAAAATAAAATGATCAGGACGGCCGAATATAATTACCCGGAGGGCCAGATCCGGCCCTCGGGCCTTGACTTATGTGCCTTAGATGGATAAATGTATAAATAGCATTTAAGATTTTTAATTGTTTTTCTTTTGGCTTTGGTTGAATTGGAAAATAAAGATATTTTGTTAAAAATTTTAGATTGCAATCACTAAACATGTATTTTCTTTTAAGTTAAGATGGGATTTTTTTTAAATGTATTGTTAATGTCTTGTCCTTAAACTGACAACCATCTATTAATAAGGACGATTCCCTAAAAATGAAGGAAGAATTTGCTAAACTAGCTCTGGACATTTGAATCATTGCTTTTGGAATTTTACCATTTTCCCGCTGTAACCTTAAAAACGCCTCGTCTGCTTCGTCGGCGCATGCGCACAGAGCTGGCACCGCAATAAAGATAATACGAGTTTACGCGCACGAGCCTCGGCTCACGCAGCTTACCTTAGCGGACGCAGAAGTCATTTCTCTGGATAACGTTGATTTCTTAATCGAAACCACAACAATAAAAACAAAAACAACAACACGAAGAAAGCCGTTAGCCACAATTAGCTTCTATAACGCCGAGGAGATTAGCGGGCTTCCATGGAGGCCGCGGGATGCTTGATCAAAACTGCGCAGACTCCGAGGAGGCAGGCTTTTGTTTATGTCCTGATTTCAATTCTAAATATGTGAAAAATCAACTAATCAGCAGCAGAAGAAATCAAACAACAAAGGTGGACAGGCAGGATGCGGAGGTTGATGTGCGATGACGGTAATTGAGCGCCATTGGTCAATCTCAAAGGAAGAGGCGGGTCTATAGAACCCTGAGTTGTAATTGGACGATGGACGGCTTCCGAAAACAGCCGAATGATAACGAGTGAGCCCGAGCGGGGATGATCAGCTGACCGTGAGGCTACGCTGCTCGTTCCTCATTCTAGCTTCTTTAAAGCTCCGAAAGGAGAAGAATATCCTATTCTGACCGATCCAGCGACTCGCCAGCACGGGCATGCCGTCGCTTCTTTTCTGCGGGCCGAAGATGGCCGCGTGCGGGATCGTCATTAGCATCTGGGGGGTCATCATGCTGGTGAGTTAGCCTCAGTCTGACAGGACGGATTCTCCAGTAAGATACGAGTGATCGGTTTACGGCATTATCGATTAAATAAACGATTTAAAATTTCATTTAAAATACACTTTAAAAGTAGCACTAAACAAAATCGACGCTAAAAACAAAGAATTGAGACAACGTCATTAAATAGACGGAGCCCATGTAGGCCAGAATGCAGTGTTAGCTCCAGAACTGATGGCGTCTAAATAACGGAGAGGATGCGTGTAATAACTGGATTCCTCATTGAAATGAACGAGAAGGGCTTCGTTCGGAACAGCAGGGATTGGCTTGTATTTCAATTCATAAATGCTCAGTAGTTGTTGTTCAGGTCCTACGACCTAATCGTGTATTTTACCTTTTAATTTGATTTGTTGAGATGTGTGCCCTCAACGTATATTTTAACGTTAGAACACAGAAATGTAAAAACTGGACAGATCACACGGAAATACGAAAACAAAAATGTATAGACAGGAAAATATAAAGGTCCCCATAAAGAAGTGGGGTTTGGTTGAAGTAGTTTTGCCTTTGTTTGGTTTTGTTGAACAAATGTCATGGGCTCCACTTCCCTACCGTGAATCACGTGACTGAATCTGCTGTCATGTGACACTACTGTAATGTAGCGAGGAAGTATGGAGGGATTTTTATGCAACATATTGCTAGGAAAAGTCAGTTTTGAGATTTTTTTAATTGCAAGCACAATGTAAAGTGCTGGTGATAAAAATTCACAAGTTGCAAAAAAACTGATATTTGCTTTAAAAAACTTTTTTATGCTTTAAAAATTTTTTTTGTTTTCAAAACTTATTTTTCTGATTTAAAACTTTTTTTTTGCTTTCAAAATTTGTCTTTGCGATTGCAGAACAAATTGTTTTAGATGAGTTCTGCCTCATCTCACTTTTGTTCTATCTTTGATTTTGCATTGATGCGTTTCGTTTTGTGTAATGTTTGTGCAAAAAACGTTTGCAATGGCAAAAATAAATTTTTAAAGCAAAAAAATTGCAGTTGCAAAAATAATTTTGAAAGCCAAAAAAACATTTGCAAACTTAAACTATTTTTTAGAACAAAAAAACGTATTTGAAAGCAAATATTAAATATTTTTATTTGCAATTTATGGATTTTTTAACACTTGATATTTTATTTGGAATTTAGAAAATTTTGATCTCAAAACGTTGACTTTTGCTTGCAATATGGTGGCACAAAAATCCCTCCATGGGGAGGGGGTTACAGAAAAAGGTCACAGCACAGATTTTATCCACCTACAACATGTATTTAAAGAAAAACCTTAAAGACATGTTTGAAGAAGGCATTTCTGAGGAATAGACATTTGATTATGAACTAAAGGGAAAGTAGAAACGAAAATAATTGACCAAACTCAAGTTGTTCTTTTATTTATAAGTTTGCAAGAGAATGTTAAGACTACAAGAAAAAAGATAATAGTTTAATAAAGACAATGCTGAATTCCAAATGTTTAATGAGAGAGGCAGAACTGGATCAAGAATGTCCAGAAGTGATGGAGAAGCTCAGCTGTTTGGAGCAGACTCGGTTCAAACCAACTACAAACTCATGCAGTTAGGAGTTAGACAACAATCTGTAGAACCTTCCACGTTCCCTGAAGTGTTTCATGAGAATAAACAGCAGGTTAATCTCACTGTCGGGATCTTTTCTGTGTTGTTGAGCCCCGGTGTCTCACCACGTCTCTGATGTCTGACAGGCTATGCTGGGCATCTTCTTCAGCGCCAAGTCGGCTGTGCTGATCGAGGACGTCCCGTTCACTGAGGAGGACATCACCAAAGAGTGAGTATCAGCAGGAACCACCACCACCACACATGTCAAAACCACTGAATCTTTTTGTTGATGATTGAAGACATAGAGATATATATTTATATAATGAAATTTAAGCTCAAAATTAAATTTCTGAGTATTTCTTTATTCAGACTCCCTGCTTCGCTCCATTCCGAGGCATCCACTTGCAGACAAATAGATCCATGAACTTAACTTTCCAATGAATTCTTGCCGCTCTGCAGAAACTATGTCCTACATTCTAGGAGAAAATACAAGACTTTCTTTCAAAATAAAAGACTTCCTGTGTCACATAGGATCATCTGGATGGAGCAAATCTAGTTGTAGGTAGTGTAAACTTGACAATAATATATATATATATATAAAAACATTTGTGTCACTTCTTTACCAGAAATTCATAAATCTAACTCTCTCAAATTAAAACAGAGCTAATTACCTGTATTTTTTTTTACACATGAGGCACACTTGAAAATGTTGAGTTCTCGATTATTGAACCACTCTGGCTACTGTGCTTTGGAGGTGATAAGTTATTTTATTATTATTGTTTTTTTTTTTTTACTTCGCATTGCCGTTACTTTTTTAAACTAAAAGCTTTGTATTTTTCTTTAACCAGAGAGCCTCAGTGGAGGCTAGACGAGTCTGATGTGACTATGGAGCTGCAGGTTGCAGACCTCTGTCCTAGAAAATGACAGGGTTAAGAATTTTGGCTAAAAACAGCAGCATCATGATTGAAAGAGCGCTGGAAACACTTTTACTGTAGATCAGAAGATGATCGGAGTGGGACTTTAAAGACCCAAAGTGCTTTCCACTCACATTCACACACCGATGGTGTCAGGTTTGTTTTAGACACTCTTTTAATTAGGATCATTTAATTGAATTGATTTAGGGATTCACGCTCTCTTCAACAGGGCAGATTTACCTGAGGATTTTAGGGATTAAGTGTTTAAATGGTAACCTGAGTGTCTCCTTCGCCCCGCAGTCAGAACCCCCCTCAGAACATCTACAGCCTCTACAACCAGGTGGGCATCAACTGCTTCATCGCTGCCGCCGTTTACGTGGCCGTGGGCGCTGTCTCGCTGTGTCAGGTGCGCCTCAACAAGCGACAGGAGTACATGGTGACATAAGGAGCTGCACCTCCTCGGCCTGAGTTTGGCCCCAAATACCCACCCTTTACCCCCCTCCCCGGTCTGATCTCCAAATGATGAAGAGGAAGTAATGGGCAGTCAAGAGTTCCTTGGTATTTATTATGAATTGAAATGTTGTTGTTGTGCGTGGACGCATCCCATCATTCCTGTGAAGCCGACACACTTGGACAAAACGTTCCTCAGCTGCTGCAGAGACGCCGGCGCTTTGTCTGCATCCCTGCTGCTCTCTGCACACCTTCAGTCTGTCATGTGTTAAAGTGATGACCATTGTGTTGGGGCTTGTCTGTAATAAAGTGTGTTTGTGAAAGTTGTTTCTGAAGCTGTTTTTCCTCAAAGAACATGATCCTGTCATGTGAAAAATGTTTAAATTCTGCAATAAAGCAAGGACATCATTTAAACTAGAAGGAAGATTTTCTTGAAAAAAATACAATCTTGTGAATTCTCAAATGAAATAAGTCTTTGAAAATGCTGAAGTTTGACTGGAAGCAAGTGGTAAAACTTGTACTTTTATAGATTTATACAAAACTAGACCACAACTAAAAAGTTTTAAAGCAAAATGCAAAAACATTTACTTGTATTAAAAAACCTAAGCTAAAAGTAAACTAAGTGTACTATAAGTTTACTTGTGTTAATACTAAAAGTAAAGCAGGTCACTTGAAGTTTACTTTGAATGTTTTATCTGTATATTAATAACTTAAGTGTTCTAGTTTAGTCTAAACAAGTAGATATTTAACAATCTTCGACATAACACCGACCGGTCACTTCATCAGGTAAACCTTGACAGTACCGGGTTGGACCCCCTTTTACCTTAAGAAACTGCCGTAATCTGGAACTGTGGCTCACTAGATCTTTTTCTCTTTCTTGGACCATTCTCTGTAAATCCTAGAGATGGTTGTGGGTGAAAACCCCAGTAGATCAGCAGTTTCTGAAAACCTCAGACCAGCCAGTCTGGTACCAACAACCATGCTGTGTTCAAAGTCACTCCAGTCACCTTTCTTTACCGTTCTGATGAAGTTTGAACTGCAGCAGATTGTCTTCACCATGTCTACGTGTACAAATGCATTTAATAACTGACATTTGGGTGGTAAGTGTGCACGTACATGCTCTATGACACATGTCAGAGTCAAGGCCCGGGGGCCGGATCCGGCCCCCCAGATCATTTTATTTTATTGTTATTAATGACCCGATGTTATCTTGCACTCATTTCTAACTGGTATAATTTTGACAAAATATATTTTTATGGAGAGTAAAATATAGAAAGTTATTTAAGGTTTAAATTGATTTATTCTGGAATAATATTCCTGCATTTTTATTATTCATAATTATGTTAAAAAGTTACAATTTCAATGTTTTAAAAATTGACATTCTGTTAGCTCTTTGGACTATTTTGGCATTTACTAAGATTTTTTTAGGCTATTTTGGAGTTTAGCTAATATTCCAGCTACATGCTAGCTGTTTTGTACGGAAGCTCAGAGCTGCCACCCAGTGAAAATAAAAAAAATCGGCATATCACGTTATAACGTGATAAGTTTATTGTTCGTACAATATAGTATCACGTTCTTACAATATAACTTTATTGTTCGTAAATTTTTTGTATGTTATAAGAACAATAAAGATCACGTTTTTTGTTATTCCTCTTTTGAAACAAAGTTGATGACGGCGGATTAGCATCGGAGAAAATGTCCAGTTTGTCTGAACTGATTAGTTTAATTTCATGCTTGGATTGAAGCATGGGGAGATTTTGCTGGTATTACACAGCTTGGACGGTCTAGATATTAGCATACGTATGCTGAGAAGGAGATGTCCACACGTAGCCGGGTATTTCTACAAACACATATCTGCTGACCTCCGTTTGTTGCGTCCACACGAGATCGTTTTAAAAACAATTCCATCCACACGTCCCCGCATACTTGCGCTCTTGGACGCGGTTATGAGCTTGTCAGAACAGTAGTTGACAGTGGAAAATTGGAATTTCGATAATAAATCCTCCTAATGGAAACACCACAATTTCGAAAAAACTCGCATTTTTCAAAAAAAAGTTTATGCGCTTACAATAGGTGGCATTCGGGGCGTATCGAAACAGACATTTTTTGCAAAACTGCTTTGGAAACATTTTTTTCGAAATAGATGCGCCTCTTTGTGTGTCTGTCCTGAGCACAACACGCGGGCGGCAGGAGAGATCTAACAACTTCACGGCTTCATCTGCAGCTTCACTTCTGCAGCTTGGAGCCTGAAGATGCTGAAGTCTCGTTTGAGGAAAAGCGTGAGTGCAGGGACAGAAACTTAAATGGATCTCGTCGTGTTTTTAAACAGAAAAAGGTCCAGCAACTTACTTGTTAGAATGGTTATTTTTTTTTAACAAACGCTGAACAGGTTTCTCACCTGAGACTGTCAATAGACTCTGCGCGGCACACGCTCTCCAGACAGAGCTGTGACGTCACCGCAATGCTCCTTTTTCAGTGAATCAAATAAAAAAAATACTTGTTCCCATTCATCGTTGTGTTTTTAATGACTTATCGCGTGAGTTGGTTCGTGAGTACTGACGTGTATGCATTAATTGTCGCAAAAAGCGACGTTTAAAAACGCAAATCACCGGTTATTCATGTCCACACGCAGACGCAAAACCGGAGTTTTCCAAAATCTTCACTTTAGCCGGAGTTTTCCAAAACCACCGTTTTCAGTGACTGAAACCTCCGGTTTCGTGTGGACGATAGGCCGAAACGTATAGAAATATATTCGTTTTAGCAGATACCCGGGTACGTGTGGACAAGGCCTCACAGTCTTCAAGAACACCACGATTTTGTAGAAATGGTAAAAGTGGGGTATCCGCGTTCATTGCCATAGTGTTATCTTCCCCCAGTTTTCAAAACGGAGCTGTCTCCTACGGGAGCTTACTGGTTTCTCAACACAACATGTTTTACGTTTGTTCAATAAACTTTATTGTTCTTACAATATATAAAAATGTACAAACAATAAAATTATATTGTAAGAACGTGATACTATAGTGTACGAACAATAAACTTATCACGTTATAACGGGATATGCCGATTTTTTTTATTTTCACTGGGTGGCAGCTCTGAGCTTCTGTAGTTTTGACTATCCTAAGTTTAAGGTAATATTTTGGCTGGCTATCAGTTTCAGCGTTTTCAGCTATCAGCTTCAGTATTTTCAGCTATTATTACTAACATCTTCAAAGGCCAAATTCAGCTTACAGCATTCACAGTAGCATTATATATCTAATTCGTAATTATGTTAAAAAGTGACGGTTTTAAAGTTTTAAAATGTAGTTTTAGTGTTCAATAAATGTTTATCCTGTTCGGCCCGTGATCTAAGGTGTGTTTTGGATTTTGGCCCCTCAGTGAGATTGAGTTTGACATCCTGGTCAATGGGATACTTGTTATACTTATACTAATACTTAAGTATACCAGGTAAAGTAAACCTCAAGTGTACTGTATTTTTTATTATTATTATAATTATTATTTTTTGCAAAGGTAAATTACAATTATTGGTAAAGATGCTTGAATACAGTGGCGGGCCGTGCATTTCACACCTAGGCCTTCAGTAGTGCTCCATCTGAATCAATCCCACCCTCATTAACTATTTTATGGCAATAAAACTTCTACTGCAGGTACAGCTGCCACACACACACACCAAAAACATAAAAAATAACCTGATAAAATTTCAATATGTAGGGAGATAGCAAAATTTTACTCACCAAAAATCCAGATTATTTAAACACAAAATCCATCCTTTTTATCCTCAAGAAGATTTCAATCACTCTGTCGTGCAGAATCCGTGCGTTTCGCAGATGGAAAGTGTTCCGTGGCTGTGATAAGCTGGAAAAGGCTGCATGCGGGAAATGTTCTGGTATTCCTGAAGCCTCTTGTGGTCCAGGAGGGAGACAAACAGTTTTTGTGATCTTGAAATCTGGTCTGTGTCTGGAAAATAATATTGTCTGTAGTGAGCGCGAGGATTTTGCGCTGCACCTCTTCGTGAGCTCGGAGCGCCCGTGGTGCGTTCAGGGGCCTCGTAGATTTCAGCTTCACTCCCGCTCAACGGAGTCGCGGAACTCCTTTACCCGTGCCAGACAAAACTGTGCTATAACTTTACCCAAAAACTGGACGATGGGACCAGCAATGTGATCGGCTCGCTTTCCACTGGTAACATCTTCAAACCCGACACGCCGCTCCTCAGCACCTGTGTCCGTCAGCAGAACCAGAGCGAGCTGCGAGCTGTCCAATCAAAGCTCGTGAAAATGATGACATTTCCGTGCGCCTGCTAGCTGGCCTTGGTGTCGCCTACTCCAGATCTGATTGGTTGAAGCAACAGTTTGGTCGACAATTATTTTATGCTACAGGGCCCGCAGAACTGATTGTGAAGGCCTCCGGGCAGATTTCTTTGACCCTAGCAACAAATGGTGCTGCAATGTGATTGGTTAATGCTTAAATAGGAAAATACACGTCTGGAAGCAGCGCAACCAGGGAGACAGCAATGAAAGGACGAAGACAGAGTATTTGGAATTATAGAATACGTATTCACGGAAATAAATAATAATTAATATCAGTCTGTGATTCAGATATTTTTAGGCCAGCAGAGAAGGCCTTGCAGGCCCTGACGGTCCGCCACTGCTTGAATAACTGCTAACGTATAACATCACTATTTCCTGCTCTCTATAAGTTCTGTGACATTTTCTGACATATTTTTTAAAATATTTTTAAAATGAGTAATCCAATATAAATATTTTTACACAAGAAGAAAAATGTTATTCTAAGTATTTGGTTTCACATTTATATGGATTCAAGTTTATTTTTAAACATTTTTCAGGAAAATTTCCACCAAAAAATGTATTAATTTTTTGTGTCAACAATTTTTTATTTTAAATTAAGTTACAAACATTGAATTCCTTCAAAGAATATTCATGCTGAAAATTTAAAAATGGAGGTGTTTTATTGTGATGACTTCCTGTTGAACAGAAAGTGTTGGATTCTTTCGTCACCTTTGGCTCCTCCCTCCTACAGTTTTTGAATTTCCCGCTCTGGTTCAGCCGTCGACAGGTTTCATTCGTTTGTTATCCACCAAAGCGGAGGGTTTTGGCTCTTTATTTCTCGTATTTGCGGGGTTTTTTTTGAACCAGGTAAAATTTGCACCACATTTTAGGAAAATAAAGGAAAGGAAATCTTCGAAATCTTTGAAACTTTAACAGCAGGTGAGCCAAAGGTCGAATGAAAATGACTGGTAAGTAATAAAAAAAATCACCTGGCTTTGGGATGAGGAAGAACAAATAGTTTTAGTGTTAACTGGTGTTTTTTTTTTTTTTTTTTTTTTTTAGTTAAAACATTTCATTTAGTTCTCTAATGAATATATATTTGTTGTGTTTCACCTTTGGACATTTAAAAGTTTAGGCATGGTCCGCAGAACCTCATGTCTTTTGTTGACTGAATATTTAAACTGAAACTTATTGATACGACTGCAGGTTGTCAGTAATGTTACATAGTATTGTCGGCAGTAAAAATGTAGCCTCCAATCAGTTCTTTGATGTGTTTTGTTTCTTTTGATGAAACTATTTTGTCAAAATCACATACTATGATTTGAAGCAAAACTAACTCTTACAGTTTTGCTTTTAGTCCTGCAGTAACAAATGAAGGCATCTAGGAGCCCTTTGAATTTGACTGTGTGTGTCTGTATGTGAATTTTTTCTGTGGATGTTTCAGCAGAAGAATGGAAGTCGGCTCTGATTAAAATCCTCGAGGAGCTGGATGGTCAGCAGTACGAGAAGACGCTGCTTCTTCTGGAAAAGATTCCAAAAGGAAAGAAAGAGGATAAATCCAGGGAACAGATGGCACAAACCATCATCGAGCATTATGGAGAGGAGTCTGTCCTCGAGATCGATCGTATAATGAAGGAGATTCCCAGGATGGACTATCCAGTCCAGAAGCTGCTGCAGCCCTTTGTGGAGAAGAGACGATCAGGTGAGGCAGCATGAGTGAGCGCAAGCACTTCAGACCAAAGTTGGGACCTGATTATAAAACCGAAACTTTGAATCAACTAATACAGATTTATTGAGTAATCTGTTGTAGGAAGTGTGAAACGTAGGTGTGTCTTTCAGTTCCAGTTAAGCTCGTTCATCGTCTGTAAGGGACGTGATGAAAATGAAACGTGCGATTGTCGTGAATGTATCATGAAGTAGCCTGTATGTAAGGATGACTTCATTCTCTCTACTGAGTTGCGCGCACTGCCTCCGTGAGTTCCTTCCCGCGCGCAAATGCTTCATGCACAGGACGTGCACGTGATCCGTACGTGCCTGCCAGATGCCCGTGGGCTGTCAACACGAACGACACTGATATTCAAATTTGATCATTTGCAAACAACACGCACCTGCCCTTGAACAGAACTAACGGGCTTTCTGCACAATGCGCAGAATGTGGTTGGGGGACTGGGCGCCTGCATCTCATGCACTTTATTCATTTAACCGAGGTGAAGTTAGTTGGATATTGGATATTCGACAGACATTCGCTCTGGGCGTAGTTAGGGACCGTCAACAAATTAAAGTTTTACCATCAGCAAATAAAGGTTTTTCTTCAACAGCTTCTATGTTTTTATACTTAAATGGTCCTAATCACTCTAGAATAATAAAGTTAGCTCTGACCTATCGGTGTCAGCAATTAAGATTCATTTTGGATTCTTTTCCTATTTTTAGTCATTTTTTTACAGTAAATTTAAACATTTTTTTCAATAGCTTTCAGGTTTTCATAACTAATTGGTCCAAATCACTCTAGAATATTGAAGTTAACTAAGATCTATCAGGGTCAGCAATTTAGATTCACTTTGGATGCTTTTCCTATTTTTAATCAATTTTTTACTGTAAATTTACGCGTTTTTTTTTTCAATAGCTTTCAGGTTTTCATAATTAATTGGTCCAAATCACTCTAGAATATTGAAGTTAACTCAGATCTATCGGGGTCAGCAATTTAGATTCACTTTGGAGGCTTTTACTATTTTTAGTCAGTTTTTTACTGTAAATGTACGCGTTTTTCTTTAATAGCTTTCAGGTTTTTATAACTAATTGGTCCAAATCACTCTAAAATGTTAAAGTTAGCTAAGATCTATCGGGGTCAGCAATTTAGATTCACTTTGGGTGCTTTTTCTAATTTTAGTCAATTTTTTTTACTGTAAATTTACGCGTTTTTCTTCAATAACTTTCAGGTTTTTATTCCTAATTGGTCCAAATCACTGTAGAATATTGAAGTTAACTCAGATCTATCAGGGTCAGCAATTTAGATTGACCTTTGATGCTTTTTCTATTTTTAATCAATTTCTTACTGAAAAACGCGTAGATTTACAGTAAAAAATTGACTAAAAATAGAAAAAGCACCCAAAGAGAATCTAAATTCCTGACCCTGATAGATCTTAGCTAACTTCAATATTTTAGAGTGATTTGGACCAAGTAGTCATGAAAACCTGAAAGCTATTGAAAAAAAACGCGTAAATTTACAGTAAAAAATGGACAAAAAATAGAAAAAGCCTCCAAAGTAAATTTAAATTGCTGATCTCGATAGATCTTATCTTACCTTAAAATTCTAGAGTGATTTGAACCAATTAGTTATGAAAACCTAAAAGCTATTTAAGAAAAACGCATACATTTACAGTAAAAAATTGACTAAAAATAGAAAAAGCATCAAAGGTCAATCTAAATTGCTGACCCCGATAGATCTGAGTTAACTTCAATATTTTAGAGTGATTTGGACCAATTAGTTATGAAAACCTGAAAGCTATTAAAGAAAAACGCGTACATTTACAGTACAAAATTGACAAAAAATAGTAAAAGCCTCCAAAGTGAATCTAAATTGCTGACCCTGATAGATCTGAGTTAACTTCAATATTCTAGAGTGATTTGGACCAATTAGTTATGAAAACCTGAAAGCTATTGAAAAAAAATGTTTAAATTTACTGTAAAAAAATGACAAAAAATAGGAAAAGAATCCAAAATGAATCTGCTGACACCGATAGGTCAGAGCTAACTTTATTATTCTAGAGTGATTAGGACCATTTAAGTATAAAAACATAGAAGCTGTTGAAGAAAAACCTTTATTTGCTGATGGTAAAACTTTAATTTGTTGACGGTCCCTAACTACGCCCAGAGCGAATGTCTGTCGAATATCCAATATCCAACTAACTTCACCTCGGTATTCAATTAATCCTTGAAATAATCACAGGTAGGATTGAATGACTGAGATCTGGAGCAGAAAGATTCCATTTCAGATTTCCAATCAATAACAGATGGAATTATTTTTTAAATATAACAGTTTAATTTAAAAATTAGTTTTTAAAACGTGTCTAAAGACAGCATAATCATAGGAACACTCGGGACGCTTTTACAATAAAAATATAAATGGTTGAAGTGGGACTTTAGGAGCTTATTTCCATGTGAATGATCTGTCACAAGTTAAGGAGCAGGACTGTTTAAAGACTTCCTACCACTGCAAAGCTTGTCCTGGTTCTGCTCAACTCAGATGTAAAGTGGGCCTAAACAGAACCAAGTACAGGAACAGTTTGGGCCTGGATCAAACAGCAGGTCTTGAGCCATGTTTCAAGTTGGAGCCATGCATTGAAATTCTCAAAACTTAAAAAAAAAGACTACAAGTCCAAACAACAAGGGAAAAGAATCTGAAACACATTTTTTAGCTGCCTTGTGTTTTGTCTTAATATGAGTGCAGTATTCTGTTTGTTTCTGGTGTTGTTAAACCCTTTAACTGCCTGCTCCACTAAGCGCTAGAGCCTTTATAGAAAACACCTCTTTAAAAGCAAAAGTTATGTGTATTACTCTCCTGAGGCAATAAGCATCAGATTTTTTCTTGGTTGGGTAGTTGAAAGGTTAAGGTGATTTCTACTCTTTGAGGGGGACATTAATTGTGAAGTTGGGTACAGATCTGGATCCACTTCTCAATGAACATAGATTAATACAGTCAGCATTAAATGTAGTTTCCTGAGGTAAGAGTAGAGTTTGAATCTCCAAAGTGGTCGAACTTCGTCCTAGATAGCGCTCCATGTTGATAGACCACCAGCATGTTACTGAGACATTAGCTAAACTCCAAAACAGCCTAAAAAAACTTAGTAAATGCCAAAATAGTCCAAAAGCTAGCAGAATGCCATTTTATTTAACTTTAAAACATAACTTTTTAACATAAATATGAATAATGAAAAGACAGGAACATTAAACCAGAATAAATCAACTTAAACCTTAAAAAACTTTCAATATTTTAATATCTATAAAAATATATTTCGTCAAAATTATACAAGCTAGAAAAAAGTGGCTCATTTGACTGCAGTTGTAAAGGATTGTATATCAGTGAAAGTTCGGTCCACGAAGTTCTTCGCTTCCTCGTCCGAGCTGACATCCAGCTCAAAACTAAACTGCTGTTGCAGCAGTGAGGATTTACGCTAGCAAGACACAGAGCTACCATAATCAGACGGGGAGGGGGGCCGTGAAGGCGCAGTTCCGTTTAGCTTCAAAGGCCCCGCCCCCTCAGGGGATATTTTGCTGGCTGAGACATCAGATTAATATGAAAAATGGCTTTTTAAGACATTTAGGTTGTGGGACTTTGGTTAAAAACGTCATAATCAGAATTAAAACAATACTGAGAACGTTTTTTTTTTAATTAAAAAATGATCATAGGGGGACTTAAGATGATTTAAGCGTTGATATCATAAGTGTATCTGTAATGGCAAAGTTAGTGATAAAACAGTCTAAGAAATGCTGAGATATGTTTGTATCTTTCAGCTGCTGTTCAT
Organism: Oryzias melastigma; assembly: GCF_002922805.2. Classification (NCBI taxonomy): domain Eukaryota; kingdom Metazoa; phylum Chordata; class Actinopteri; order Beloniformes; family Adrianichthyidae; genus Oryzias; species Oryzias melastigma. Next base: position 98,197 of record NC_050525.1, on the reverse strand, counting down.
CACTCTTTGACCTCTGCAGGGATCAAATCCTACTGGTTATGATCTCATATTAGAGCCCACCGTTCTCTGAAATGTGTAGTGTTCCCACTTTTATCGTTTTTCTTAACTTATATTATAAACAATATTATTTTTGTGTCCAAGCTAAGAACTAAATGGGAATATATTTTCCTAAAAAAATGTTTTTTTTCTATATATTGGGAGTTATTAGAGATTAATTTTACCGATTATTGCAGTATTGCGATATCATCAATATTGTGACCCATGTATGGCGTCGTATCGTGAGCCCTAACTTACATGCTGTGAACTGGATCAGGGCAGTTCCTGCAAATCCCTCTTGTCAAACCAGTGGATCACAGCAGATTTCATCATCCTGTCCACTAACAGCAGCAGCACCTAAAGATGAGCTGAAGGATTTTAAAGCGTGTTCTTCTTCAAAATAGATGAGCATTGTGGGATGGCTGTGGAGTAGTGGTAGGGCGGTCAACTCCCGATTGGAAGATTGCGGGTTCGATTCCTGCCTTGCCCGCCCATGTGTCGAAATGTCCTTGAGCAAGACACTGAACTGCACCATGCCTCTGGTGGAAGGTTGGCGCCAGTGTTTGGCAGCAGAGGTGCCATCAATGTATGAATGTGTGAAAGGTTCTGTGACTTTCAAGGAAAGTAGAAAATCATGATACAAGTATACGCCCATTTTTTACCATTAGAAACCCTTGACTCTTCTCTGAAGCATGGGGGTGGCTGCACCATGGCCTTTGCCCTCTAGTTGTGAGAGAAGTTTGAAGTTGTGATCCGTAGCATGCTGAAATGAAAAATGTACTTGTCTGTAGTTGTGTAAGTGACTCACATGTGATGAATTCTGCAGGGAAGCAGAGGAAACTGGAGGTTGACTCTGAGGCAGGAGGGAGGATGCTGCAGCAGAACTCTGCAGCTGGTTGGTGAATTTAAACCCAAAGCTTTAAGTTTCTGCTTCTTCACTATGGCTGACAAAAACAAAGAACCCGGTCAGTGTGCATTGCAGTCCATTTCTGACCAATCATGAGTCAGCAGCTGAGTAGTTAGAGCATGAGTTTAATCACTACTGGTTCGTGTTTATTGTCTGGTGCGGTGCTGCTATGGTTCTTGGTCGCTGTGGGGTTTGAAACCAGTGATGGGGCTTCGTCTCACCTTCAGAGGAAGTTTCCCCTTATGTTATATTTTTTATTGTATAGGAATATCTTGAGTTCAAAGGTGTCATTAATGTTTTGCTTTAATAAATAGGCCTCTGTGAGCACATATTTTGAGTAGGACTGGTTTGAATTGAAGAATAAAAAAAAAAACTGAATTGATTCAATTCATGCTCTTGTGAATCGAATCGTTTCTGTAAATTATAACTGATACCCAGCCCTAGTCTTCACTCATAATGCCACTGATGAGGTTGAGATTACTGTCTGATTCGGGCAATTCTGTTTGCTACATAGACATAAAATCAGAGCGAGGTGTTGTTAATGTAACCCAACACTATTTTTCTGTCTGTGTAGAAAGTGACTGACTTCATCTCGTCTGTGATGAAGTCTGCCAGTTTCACTACTAAAATGGCACGAAGTTTGAGTCTGGGTACTGTATGCGCTGGATATGGAGTTGACTTTGATTTACCCGTGACAAACCCTACATGGATTTCTCCTGTCTTAACCGTCTTCATTTAACCACTGCAGAGATGGCAATGATTGAGGCATCTGAAAAGATTCCTGCCTTGCATTTGCGTGGACAAACGTAAGGTCTTTTGATTTGCAGCTTTTCAAAATCTTTTTAGAGTTCCTTTCTAATGTTTCTATTGTTCTTTTTTGATGTTGACAGTAGAGCCTCTAGTCATCTTATTCGACAGACATCTCCCTCATCAAATGTCTTCCTCCGATGATGACTGGTGCTACAACTATTCTAGTTGTAAGAATTCCTCCTTTGGTCAAAGGTTTCCCCTCTTGTGGCACGCGAAAAGGGAAATTGTCTCAAGCTTCCTACTGAGGCCAAGACTTCTCTGAAGAGGCAGTGGCTCCGCTCCCAGATCCTGATCTTTCAAGTTTTTAGCTCTGTCTTCTGTGGGAAACACTTTTATGACTTTTTTTACTGTTTGATGCTATTTTGTGATGACTTATAGTTGACTCTGCAAACAGGATTTTATGTCTGCTGCAGACACCAGTGTAGATAAAAAATCCTTGGAAAAAAAAGTTAAGCAGACTGTCTTGTGGGGTCCAGATGACCTCAGTTTTATTTTAAACATCCCTAGGATAGCACAAGGGTTACATTATCTCTGTTTTATTATCGGGCAACATGTCGGACTCCATGAGAGTGGGAAGAAGAAAATGAGCACTGCCATTGATTTTTTTTTCCAGTTATAAAGTTGCTTGCTTTCCTGTCTGATACTTGTTTTTAACCTGTAAAATTCTGAATGCAAATCGATGTTGAAGAGGTCAAAAAAGTCTTTCTCAGCCAATGAACGATTACTCTGTTCATCCAATATGGCATACATGTTGACTGCACGTTTTTCTTGGTAAACAGGATAAACTTTATCTAGCATATCTTTGGAACAAGATCTATGAATCTTGGAGCCTCCACATGTTTCTGTACACTTTGAAATGACAGCAGGAGAATGGGTTTGATTTTGCTTCTTGCCATGATCTCAGTGACAACAGTGCTCTCTGTTCTGACATGAAGAGGGCCTGGGTGCAATGCTGTTAGATGAGTTTTGCTGCCAAGCTCAGAACATTGCACTTCATTTTTGTAAGCTTTGGCTATGTGGTTGGCAGAAGAACAACACTTAAAGAAAACATGTTTGTCTTTCAGCAGAGCTTTTCTCTCTTCAACACTCTTAGTTCTAAAGAGACGACATTTTCTCAAAGGGTTTGGTTTGAGGTGAAGTGGGTATTGTTTTTCGGGTCCATGATGATTTTGTCAGAACAGCTGTTGTGGGTGGTTTCTGCTCTCTGTTTTCCTTACCAAAATTGGTGGTTGGTATGGCCGCTTTCCCATTCCTTCAATCCTTTGTTTGTAGGCGAAGCTTCACTGATATATGTGAAAGTTGGGTCGTTGCTGGTTCCAGCTTCTTAGTTGATGAAACTAACAAAATGAAAACGGGGGATAGGTGAAACCCTGTTCTCTTTGGAATTTGAAAGCAACACTCACCCACTTTTCTTGGAGGTTGTAGGAGAGCTTCACTATTAGAGGATTGACCCGTGAGCAGTGTCTAGATGTTCAAAACCAGGGAAAGAGGATTTTGTTTTGCTGTTTGAAGTTCCAACATGTAATCTCCAAATTCTCTCAAACTTTGATTTTCTCTGTTTGTCAATTTTGGGAAGTTTTTTTTAAATCTTTTTTAATGGAGCATCCTCAATTGGCACTGGAGCTCCATAGCGTTCCTCTGGTCTCTCCCATAACGTGTGAAGGTTTGCTGTTGGGTTTTGAATGTAAGCAACTCAGATTCTCTTGGGTTGGTCAACTGACTATGGCTCAAGCCACTTGGTAAGTAGATTTAGCTCCTCTTGAGAAGACGAGATCAGATCTTGAGTTGCTGTTTGGAAAGGAAGCGTTCCCTGCCCAGTAGTTTTCTGGTTGATCGATGAATTTCGGCAGTCATGAGCTGACCTTCTCTCGACGCATGAGGTATTGGGCTAGGTCAGAGGTGTTATTCTGATTACCTGTTTCTGGTGCGGAGTAAACCCCTTTGGTTGAAGTTGATGAAACATGATGTCATTTGGGTCTGCTTCAGTTAAGTTGTCGGGGTCTCTCAGGGCACTCCACAGGTGGTCTTTCTGTGACGCTGGCTGTGGTGCTGAAGCTGATGGGTGTCGATGCTGGAGTGCAGTTTCATCATTCCAGAGGGCTTCAGGAAGACCTCGATCTTCTGACTTTTTTCATTCATCTTCCTGACCGCTTCTTCCCTTTCGGGGTCGCGGGGGTGCCGGAGCCTATCCCGGCTACTGATGGGCGAAGGCGGGGTACACCCTGGACAGGTCTCCAGTCTGTCTCAGGGCCTCAATCACACACCCATTCACTCCCACATTCACACCTAGGGGCAATTTAGAGTCACCAATGAACCTATGAAGCATGATTTTGGACGGTGGGAGGAAGCCGGAGTCCCCGGTGAAAACCCACACATGCACGGGGAGAACATGCAAACTCCACACAGAAAGGTCCCAGCCGGGAGTCGAACCGGGGCCTTCTCGCTGTGAGGCAAGAGCGCTAACCACTGCGCCACCGTGCAGCCCTCTTCTGACTTTTCCAGCACATATTCTTGTGTTCGCTGGGCAATGTTGTAAATCGGCATTGCTTTTCAACCGAGGTTGTTGGAGATCTCAACTCCAACAACGAATATGTGCTTGCATGATGCTAACTTATCATTATCATTTCACATGTGATGAATTCTGCAGGGAAGAAGAGGAAACGGGAGGCTGAACCCGAGGCAGGAAGGAAGATTCTGCAGCAGAATTCTGCACCTGGTTGGTGAATTTAAATCCTTTAAAACTTGAATCAAGTTTTTGCTTCTTCACTTTGACTGAGTTCAAATGTTGACTGAAGACTTTCTCATCATGATCGTTTCTTTGACAGGCTCCAACAAGATCCAGATGGTTGCAGATTCTTCTGGCAAAAACAAAGAACCAGGTCAGTGTGCAAGTGTCTGTTTCTGACTAATCATGATTTTCTTAACTCTGTAAACAAACAGTGACTCTCAGGACTTTCTCTATCTTTTTTTAAAGCTTTTTCTGACCAACAGCTGAGCAAGCAGATCAGAGCTGAAGGCAGGCCTCTTGTGTTGGACAGATTTTGCTGTTACAATAGAAGTTTATGGATCTTCGGACAAACGATGTGTATATTTGTATACGCCCATTTTGTATTTGAAGTTAAGCTTTATTTATAATAATTTTGTTTATATGCATTTTCCTGTAGGACCAGATGTAAAAAAACAGAAGAGGGAAGGACAGAGTGGGATGCTAGAGATGAGGAATAAGGGGTCAAAGATTAAGGCTGGGGGCTCAGTTGTGAGACATTTGAAGTTCTGATCATTAGCTCCAAAATAAAAAGTTTACTTGTCTGTATTTGTGCAAATGACAGGTTTCACATGTGATGATTTCTGCAGGGAAAAAGAGGAAAGTAGAGGCTAACCCCAAGACAGGAGAGAGGATGTTGCAGCAGAAATCTGCAGCTGGTTGGTGAATTTAAATCCAAAGCTTTCATCAAATTTCTGCTTCTTCACTTTGATAACAGAGACTGTGAGGACTTTCTCATCATGACTGTTTCTTTGACAGGCTCCAAGAAGAACCAGGTGGTGTCGGATTCTTCAGGCAAAAACAAAGAACCAGGTCAGTCTTCAACTCTCTATTTCTGAAAAGATAGAAAAGTGCCATATGAGTTCACACCAGTGAGGTACAGTCAGGGGAGGCAGGTGAGGCAGGTGAGGCACATCTTCTTTCACTTTCAGCTTATCCCTTTTGGGGTCGCCACAGCGTAACAGCACCCACTGTTTGGCATCAGTGATTTGGCAGAGTTTTTACACCGGAAGCCCTTCCTGACACAACCCTGTACTTGAGGGGCACAGGGACCCAGTTAGGCAGCAGCATCAAGGGTCTTGTCTAAGGGCCCAATCTGGGTGGGGGATCAGTGGACAACCCTGGGAATCGAATCCAGGGCTCCTGCGTGTCAGCTGTTCACTTAGCCCACTGAGTCACCCAGCCGCTCTAAGGCAGGTGAGGCACATACTCACCTGTAAAAGATAACTTAAACAATGCATACATTAAATAAAATGAATTTACTTTTTTATTGAAAATTAAAAAAAAATACATTTTAGACAGGTCCATTCTATGATTACTTTTTTCTGTGTGATTACTTCTTTTTGGTATTAAAAAAAAAGTAACATATATACACGTTTCCTGTTCAAATACACGAGAGAGAGACAGGTGAGGCACCAGCAGCCCATGCCTACCCTGTGCCGCTCACACTGACTGGAGCTGCAACTGACGCATGCGCTTCACTAATTCGGTCTTTTATCATCATGAAGGAGTTTTATTTTTTAATTACCTCATTTGCTTATTTCTCACCATCTGTCTGATTACAGTGATGCCAGTTTGTGATTGAATGAATGCATTAATGACTGAAGGCATAAAATGGTTATTTCAATCAGTAAGATAACGCATAAAATAACAGCTTACATTATCAATCACAAGTTGATCACTTGAAAGGGAGTGGAAGGAAGCAAACTTATATAATCCCACCCCGGTTTGACAATACCATTTTCTTTATATGAATTATCAACATCCGGTTCAGGACTTAATATCAAATATTTATACCCTACAATCATAGATTCAGGCTCCATCCATCCATTTTCCTG
>NC_050525.1:87835-89946 GCF_002922805.2 Oryzias melastigma | reverse complement strand
GAATTTAAATCCTTTAAAACTTGAATCAAGTTTTTGCTTCTTCACTTTGACTGAGTTCAAATGTTGACTGAAGACTTTCTCATCATGACCGTTTCTTTGACAGGCTCCAACATGATCCAGATGGTTGCAGATTCTTCAGGCAAAAACAAAGAACCAGGTCAGTGTGCAAGTGTCTGTTTCTGACTAATCATGATTTTCTTAACTCTGTAAACAAACAGTGACTGTCAGGACTTTCTGTATCTTTTTTTAAAGCTTTTTCTGACCAACAGCTGAGCAAGCAGATCAGAGCTGAAGGCAGGCCTCTTGTGTTGGACAGATTTTGCTGTTACCATAGAAGTTTATGGATCTTCGGACAAACGATGTGTATATTTGTATAAGCCCATTTTGTAATTGAAGTTAAGCTTTATTTATAATAATTTTGTTTATATGCATTCCCTGTAGGACCAGATGTAAAAAAAAACAGAAGAGGGAAGGACAGAGTGGGATGCTAGAGATGAGGAATAAGGGGTCAAAATGGGAGAGATGAAGGCTGGGGGCTCAGTTGTGAGACATTTGAAGTTGTGATCATTAGCTCCAAAATAAAAAGTTTACTTGTCTGTATTTGTGCAAATGGCAGGTTTCACATGTGATGAATTCTGCAGGAAAAAAGAGGAAAGTAGAGGCTAACCCCAAGACAGGAGAGAGGATGCTACAGCAGAAATCTGCAGCTGGTTGGTGAATTTAAATCCAAAGTTTGAATCAAGTTTCTGCTTCTTCACTTTGATAACAAATAGAGACTTTCTCATCATGATCGTTTCTTTGACAGGCTCCAAGAAGAACCAGGTGGTGTCGGATTCTTCAGTCAAAAACAAAGAACCAGGTCAGTCTGCAACTCTCTATTTCTGAAAAGATAGAAAAGTGCCATATGAGTTCACACCAGTGAGGTACAGTCAGGGGAGGCAGGTGAGGCACATCTTCTTTCACTTTCAGCTTATCCCTTTTGGGGTCGCCACAGTGTAACAGCACCCACTGTTTGGCATCAGTGATTTGGCAGAGTTTTTACGCCGGATGCCCTTCCTGACACAACCCTGTACTTGAGGGGCACAGGGACCCAGTTAGGCAGCAGCGTCAAGGGTCTTGCCTAAGGACCCAATCTGGGTGGGGATCAGTGGACAACCCTGGGAATCAAACCCAGGTCTTCTGCGTGTCAGCTGTTCACTTAGCCCACTGAGTCACCCAGCTGCTCTAAGGCAGGTGAGGCACATACTCACCTGTAAAAGATAATTTAAACAATGCATACATTAAATAAAATGAATTTACTTTTTCATTGAAAATAAAAAAAAATACATTTTAGACAGGTCCATTCTATGATTACTTTTTTCTGTGTGATTACTTCTTTTTGGTATTAAAAAAAAAAAGTAACACATATACACGTTTCCTGTTCAAATACACGAGAGAGCAACAGGTGAAGCACCAGCAGCCCATGCCTACCCTGTGCTCCTCACACTGACTGGAGGTACAACTGACGCATGCGCTTCACTAATTCGGTCTTTTATCATCATGAAGGAGTTTTATTTTTATAATTACCTCATTTGCTTATTTCTCACCATCTGTCTGATTACAGTGATGCCAGTTTGTGATTGAATGAATGCATTAATGACTGAAGGCATAAAATGGTTATTTTAATCAGTAAGATAATAACACATAAAATAACAGCTTACATTATCAATCACAAGTTGATCACTTGAAAGGGAGTGGAAGGAAGCGAACTTATATAATCCCACCCCGGTTTGACAATACCATTTTCTTTATATGAATTATCAACATCCGGTTCAGGACTTAATATCAAATATTTATACCCTACAATCATAGATTCAGGCTCCATCCATCCATTTTCCTGACAGCTTCTACCCTGTCGGGGTCGCGGGGGTGCCGGAGCCCGACCCGGCTGCTGATGGGCGTTGGCGGGATTCACCCTAAACAGGTCGCCAGTCTGTCGGAGGGCCTCAATCACACACCATCCACTCACACATTCACACCTAGGGGGAAATTTAGAGTCACCAATGAACCTATGAAGCATGTTTTTGGACAGTGGGAGGAAGCTGGAGTCCCCGGTGAAAACCCACGCATGC
>NC_050525.1:49240-87826 GCF_002922805.2 Oryzias melastigma | reverse complement strand
ACTTATGAATGTTATAACTTACCTTCCTGGATGATGTAATATCGTTTTTTTCAACCAGTTTGTAAAATAAATTACTTGAAAAAAATGCGACTTATACACCAGTGCGACTTATATAGGGTTTTTTCTTCTTCATTATGCATTTTTTGGCCCCTGCGACTTATACTCCGGTGCGACTTATAGTCCGAAAAATACGGTAATAATCAGTGCCAAAAATCTAAATATTCTCAGAGGATTATCATCAGGAAAAAATCATCCACATTAATCAACACCAAAAATCCAAGCAAATTCATACCATCATCATCAAAAAAAAAATCACCTGCACCAACCAGCATCAGAAATCCACAGCATACAGAGATGATTAATAATCATCTGAATATATTCCAGACTCCCAGCACGGATCAATGTAAAAGATCCTCCTGACGACGATGATCATTAATTATCATCAAAAAGAAAAATCATCTACATAAGTCGGTGCAAAAAAAAAAAAATCCAAAGTAATACTCATTAAAAAAGAAAATTTGTGCGCAACCTAAAGATCAGTCATAAATCACACTTTAGGAGAAAGACAGAAAGAAAGAGCAGAAAGATCCGGAGCAGTGGAGTTAGCTTAGCCTGGATGTTGGCTTGCACAGCTTTAAGCTTCGTCAAGTCGGCTTCTTGATTTTTCTTCTGTGCCATGTTTAACTCTGTGTTGCAGAATTAGTACTGTTTTGCAGTAGCTTTGTGACTAGAGTTGCTTGTAAACAACTTTAAAAAGACGAAGAGTTAAGGAGAGTTGAAGACTGTTTGCTCGTGAACTGGAACTGGAATCTGATTCATTTCATCTTTTTTTCAGCAAAAAATGTGCATTTGAAATGCACTAGATGAGGCACGCAGTACGTTTGCCCCAAGGCAGAGGGCACTGGTGAGCTCAGAGAATGTAATTGTGGCTAAAGAATATTAGAATTAGTGGTAGAAATGTGGAGGATTAGGTGTCTAAACTCAGGAATTTACACTGCTCACAAAAATTAAAGGAACACTTGTTTTATTGGGCCTGGCATGAATTGAATGAAACCTGTCTGATCATTTTCTGGTTGGTTAAGCAGCTTTGGGCCTCGTTAATCAATTTCAGCTGAGATTCCTTAACCCTACAGAAGTTGAACAGGTTGTCCAACTTCTCCAGGATGGCACATCCACACGTGCTGCAGCAAGAAGGTTTAATGTGTCTCCCAGCACAATCTCCAGAACATGGAGGAGATTTCAGGAGACTGGTGGTTATTCTGGGAGAGCTGGACAGGGCCGTAGAAGGTCCTCAACCCCTCAGCAGGACCCATACCTGCTCCTTTGTGCAAGGCGGAACAGGCTGAGCACTGCTCGTGCCCTACAGAATGACCTCCAGAGGGCCACTGGTGTGAATGTCTCTACCCAAACAATCAGGAACAGACTTCATGAAGGTGGCCTGAGGGCCCCACGTCCTGTAGTGGGCCCTGTGCTCACTGCCCAGCACCGTGGAGCTCCACTGGCATTTGCTCAAGAACACCAGAATTGGCAAGTCCGCCACTGGCGCCCTGTACTTTTCACAGACGAGAGCAGGTTCACCCTGAGCACCTGTGATAGACGTGAAAGAGTCTGGAGAAGACAAGGAGAACGTTATGCTGCCTGCAACGTGGTTCAACATGACAGGTTTGGTGGTGGGTCAGTGATGGTCTGGGGAGGCATATCCATGGAGGGACGCACAGACCTCTACTGCCTAGGAAATGGTGCTCTGACTGCCATAAGGTATCCAGATGAAATCCTTGAACCCATTGTCAGACCCTACGCTGGTGCAGTAGGTCCTGGTTTCCTCCTAATACACGACAATGCCCGGCCTCACGTGTCAAGAGTATGCAGGCAGTACCTGGAGGATGAAGGAATTGAAACAATTGAATGGCCTTCACCATCCCATGACTTAAACCCAATAGAACATCTATGGGACATTATGTTTGGGTCCATTAGGCGCCACCAGGTTGCATCTCAGACTGTACAACAGCTTAGGGATGCCCTCACACAGATCTGGGAGGAAATGCCACAAGACACCATCCGTCGTCTCATTAGGAGCATGCCGCCACGTTGTCAAGCATGCATACAAGCTGGTGGGGGCCACACAAGATACTGAAAAGCATTTTGAGTTGCAGAAATTACGTTTTGGAAAAAATGGACCAGCCTGTCACATCTTCATTTCACTCTGATTTTATGGTGTCTACACAATTGAGCCTCTGTAGGCTGAAAACTTTTATTTCCATTAAAAAACTTGGCATCCTTTTGTTCCTGAGACACTGTCCTGTCGTTATTTGTATAGATATACAACTTCATATTGAGATCTGATGGATCTAATGTGTTTCTTTAAAGTGCTCCTTTCATTTTTGTGAGCAGTATATTTAGACTTGTCACTGGCAGAGATTTCCACTGAGTGAGAGACTTTTAAAACTGAAGAAAATGGACAGGTTATTCATGTGTTTCCTTAGAAGTAGCATCACATGAAAATCAATAACAATTTTTTTTATTTCTTTCTTTAATGCCACAGTTTGTAAATGGAAGAAAAATGCTGAAATTAAATTTTAAACAGCCCACTTTAACTGTTGTCAATCAAATGGTGAATAATAAACAACTAGGGTTCATTTGTTTGTAAATCTGACTGATGATGTCAGTGCCTCACCAGCCGTGAACCTCACCACATGTCCATACACCAAAATGAGTACATACATACCACTGTCCAGAAAAATGTCTAATGATGAAAACCTGAAGAAGTTAGGAAATTCTGTAAACTCTGATACTTCCATGCAGAAGCACAGAGACATGGAGAGACAGCTACACAGAAAATTGCATCGATTGAAAAAAAAACCTCTCAGAAGTTAGTCGCAGTTATCACAGACAGTCACAAGCAAATCCAGCCAACATTAGTATAAACTTGTGATTGTGGAAACTGCTGTGAAGTATAAACCGGGCTTTAGGTATACATTGGAGAAACTCACTGACTTCTTTTTTCCTTCATAGGTGATCTGGAGAACCCCCAGCTTGACAAGGTAGCACATCTGGAATTCACTTGCAGAGATCTCACAGATCAGAAAAAAAATTTACTTTTTTTCCTGAAATACTTTAAAATGTATATGTGAATCTTTAAGGGTCTGAACTTACTCATTCATGCTTAGAATCTGGTCCGATCCAAATACTCCCCTTCTCCCTTCCCCTTAGCTCTCCCTCTTGATTTGAGGTGGAAGTTGAATTCAAAGTCATGTCCAGACTATTACTTTTTAAGTTTCACTCTCCAAACAGAGGGGTCCAAAGTCCACCATCGCGAGAGTAAACCGCGTCGCGCTGGGAAGCTCTTTTCTTCCCTTTGGTGCGCTCTGAACCGCAGAAGTTTACATCTAAATGTAAGTAATGACTTTATGTTGTAGTGTGACCTTTTTTAAGTTATACAACTGCTGTAATGTTTATTCAAGGGCTGGAAGCTCCGTGCTAATGCTAGCGGACCGGGGATTATTGATGACGTCATCGAATGAAAGTCACGTCCAAAATATTAAACACCATTTTTTCCTCACCCTCCGTTTGGAACTAGCACGGAGGGATAAACAAAGGGGGAGGGAGAATGGGAGAATTTGGATCGGGCCTCTGTTAAAGTCCCTCTCCAACCATATTTTTTTCTATCATAAAAAAGTTACTAGTAATCTTTTAATTACTATTATGAAGTTTTTGCCAAAATCAAAAAGCCTGTTCTTTTTTTTTAAACATTTTATGCACAGCAGCAGGAGCTTATTAGAAATACAATTCTGGATTCTGGGTGGGACTGTTGACAGAGAAAACCCTCCCCTTCAGTGTCGCTGAGGGTTCTGTTTGCGTGCTCACACTCAAGCTTATAGCCTCAGGCTAACATTATTTCCGCAAAAATAGCAACGAGCAAAAATTAGATCAATCCTGTCGTACAGTTTGAGCCAGAAGTGCAATATGGTAAAGCGGGGCAGAGTACGTGCAGGCGGGAAAGGAGACTTTGGCAGGCCCGTTTCAGTAACTTCATCAGTCAGAGCATTTTTAAGGATCCAGTTTTTATCTGCTCCTGATCCAATGCAATTTAATTAGGAAATACCCAGAACTGTAGTTTTAAAAGTCAATTATTTCTTAAATGTTTTCAGAAAAATGCTAAAGAACGTGTTAAAAACATAAAAAGATGATTTCCATTGGACTGGGTCATTAAAGCCCAAACCCATTGACATTGTTGCATTTTTCCTAAAATGGAGGACATATTAAAAGAATTTATGATTAAATCTGCATTTCTGAGTATTTCTTTATTCAGATTGTGTTAGGTCAGGAGCAGTGGAAAACTGGATGCTTGAAAAAGTTCAGGTTATGATGCAAAAAATGCCTTTCGGTGGACCAAAGTCTCCCTTCTCCTCCGCTCCATTCTGATCATCCAATTGCAGACAAATAGATCCATGGACATCTTTCTTCTCCTCGTCTGAGCAGGAATCTGGATCAAAGCTGTTCGGTTAGTACTTGCTCTCTTTTTTAATGTTTTTGGTACGTTAATGTTAGGTTGGTTTTGTGATAAGTTGTACTCTAGCAGAAGAGAGTGTTGACAAAGGAATGCTGGGATATCAGCTGTTACCACCAGTTTCACCCACAACCAAGAGGCAAATTTCTGATGAACTTCTGCTGCGCTGCAGAAAATATGTCGTAAAACACGACACAGGCTTTTTGATTTAGGCTAAAAACAGCATAACCATAAAAACCACAGGGAATGCATTTACAAATAAAAATGTATAGTTGGAATGGGACTTTAAAGCCAAAGGAAGTGTAGGGAGAGGAATCAAAATGATCACATGACTCCTTATGTTTAGATAAAAATGTAAATTAATCTTTTTCTCTAACAGCACAGCAAATCAAATGTTCTTTGTGATTTAGTTTATATCAACTATGTTCTTTCAGTTTTCATTTGTGTAGTCAAAGAACATGTTTTTAAGAATGAACCCCCTCAAGTGTCAGTCACAAACTCCAGAAAAACTGCGACTTTTTCTTCTACAGACCTCACTGATAACCAGCTGTGAACTTGTAATCATCATTTTTTCCAATTATCCCTGAACAAACAGTTGAAAATATCAGCAGAAGTTTCAGGTTTCAGAAGGAGAAGCAGATGCTGTCACAGAGCCGCATACTCGGCGTGAAGCTCATGATCTTCAGGACCAGCTTTGAATGCTTTCATGTCAGCTGTCATGAGCCTTTTCTGTTTTGAGATGAGTAAAAAGAATCTAAATAAATTTGTAATTCCTTCTTTCCAGGAGCAACCATCGTCCTCCTGGGTAAAACAAATTCTTTAATTCCACATTTTTCTTCTTTTTCTGAGCTCTTCCTTTGGTCCTAATGGATCTTAAAACTGGGTTTGTGCACAGAGGAAACATATCGCAGAGCTACAGAATGGTGTCGATCTCAGTCAGAAAGTCGTTGTAGGAAAGGTTGTGGAGAAATCTGGCCTGCTTACATATGAAACCAAGGACAAGCAAAAGAGGTTCTTCTTCTACCTGGGAATCGCTGATGACAGCGGCTGCATCAAAGTGATGGTGTACGGAGAAAAGAAATTTCATTTTTTTAAAAAGGGTCACTTCTACAACTTCAGTAACACGATCATGGAGGAAAACATCATGAAATTCATCCCAAAAAGCAACACTTCAGAGTGTTCCAAGTTTGATGTTCCCAAAGATCTGGAGCTGAAGGCTCAGATGCTGATTTACGGACAGGATCCAGCTGTCTCTATCGACGAGATCAAACGTTTGGATGAGAAGAAGAGAGTCAGTGTAAAAGGAACTGTGACAGAGGTACTTTTTTATTAACTCATTTTCATTTTTCTATCAATTCCTCAGCGCTCATGTGGCCACTACAATCTGTTTGTTTTTCAAACACTTAAACTTGTTTTCATTTTTCAGATTAAGAAATCTGTGGGGAAAAAGAAAGGCCAAACAGGGAAAAAAAGACAGGAGTTCAAACTTGAAGACTGCACCGGATCCATCTATATCACTTTGTGGGGTGAAGACATCCAGCACCTCAGAGGTGTTTCTGTGGGAGACAAGGTCAAGGTGGCCAATGTGAAGACCAATCACTACTATGACACCGTCTCACTGAACTCCACAGACTCCATAAGAATCATCAAGGTAGCGTTCTGCATGAATCATGCTTTCTTTCTTTAGTGAGTTCTTATTCGTTCCTGACTTGGAACCACAAGCTAAAGTTTGTTTTCCTTAGAAAGAAACATTTTTGTTTTTATTGTTTCAGGCTCCAAACTTACTTTGTTCCAGGAGAAAACTGTTTTCTGTCCACGTTACTGAATGAAATCTCTGCTTGCTTCTGTTCCAGTTGAAATGCGCCACCCTCCAGATTGTCCAATTGAAAATCATCGGCATTAAAAAAACAAGGAAGCTGCAGACGGAGCTGGAAGCTGTTAGAGACGAGGAGGCTGAAACTTTCTCCGTGAAGTCTGCTGTCCTTGCAGAAGCTCTGGGGATCCAGCAGGGAACTGACTTTAAGAAGAGGCTTCTGGAAAAAATCCCTTGTTCGGTAAAAGCCAACATAGAAGGAGACAAAATCCTGAAGCTCTCAGCCATGCAGAATGAGGAACGAGTTCAGATGAGGATGTAACCTAAATCTGGCTCCCTTGAGCTCAGCGCTTTGGCCTCAGCTCTCCCAAAACAGCTGTCCATCACACATGGAGCACAATAGGAACTGAGAATGAAAGGATTTCCAATCGTTTCAATATTATGTAGAATTGTTTTTGTATTGAATCCTTTCTGCTCGTAGGAAAACAGACAGTTTGATGTAAGGGGCAAATAGAAAACATAGTTGGCTCATCCCCCTCTGGTGGACAGTCTGATGATGGCAGAACCCCCTATGGCTGCAGCCTCCGGTGCGCTGCACTGGTGGATCTCCCCCTCCCTCATACCTTGTCCTAACAGCTCATAATCACGTGTACCATTCTCGTTTTGTGCTTCTTCTTGTGTGGCGGGGTCTTTTTTTCTTCACCTATATTCTGCCCATTCTAGACCGGAACAGATGAATGTTCTTTTTTTTTTGCCACCGCTGATCCCCTTATGTACTTTGCCTCCCCCCCATCTACCCCTCCTAAAACATGTCATTTCGTTGTAATGTACTTGTACTGTTACAACGACAATAAATCCTGATTCTGAACTTAAAGGAAACTGTTTTATGTTAATTGTTTATTCTTCCATTTGTGTGTCTTTGGAACTATAGATAAAAATTACAGTTACAAAAAAAGTATGTGAACCCTTCAGGATTACTTGGTTTTCTGCATGAATTTGTCATAAAATATATTCTGATCTTCTTTTAAATCACACCACCAGATAAACACGGTCTTCTTAACCAGGGGTGAAAGTAGATATTTTGTTTTGCCACCCCCCAACACGATCCAAGACCTTTGACACTGTGGTATTTTTGACAGCCAAGCGTTCAATTCTTTGCAAAGATTCATTCATATTATTAATATTGTGGCGTTCCGCCTCCAATTCTTTTACCGGAACGCCGCTCTGGGTTAATTTCACCCCTGAATACAACACAAAAATGTACGTTTTTATGTTTTATTGTGCAAAACATGTAAAATATTCAAAGTGTGGAATGGAAGAAACGTGAGCTCTAACTTCTCCTTTAGCTAAATGAAGTTAGGAATCAACCATCCTGGAATTCAGTCAAGGTGATGAGATTGGATGTGTTGGTTAAAGCTGCCCTGCCTTATAAAAACACATCAGCTTTGAGTTTGCTACTTTCAAGAAGCTTTGCCTGATGTGAACCTTGCCTCACACAAAGGAGCTCTTAGAAGATCGACGATCAAGAATTGAGTTGTATGAAGCTGGAAACTGTTACTAAAGTATCTGTAAAGCTGTTTGTGTCCACCGTAAGGCAAACCGTCTACAAATGGAGAAAGTTTTAGCACTGCTGTTACTCTCCTCAGAAATGGTCGTTGTATCACTGAACTGAAACAGTTCTGCTCAGAGGAACGGTCCAGAAGTCCTGCTGAGAGCCGACCGTTGTTCATGTCTGATCTCTAACTACAGGAGACTTTTTTTTAAATTATTGCTGCCAAAAAAGGGTCAACCAGGTATTAAATTGGAAGATTCACCTTTTTTCCCACTGTGCACTTTGAATGTTTACACATTTTGTTAAATAAAAGTAAAAATAAATAAAATTGACTTTTTTGTACTGCATTAGTTTAGGAACACTGTGTTAATCTGGTGACGTGTTTTAGATTAGTTGATTGGTTTATTTCAAGAATAGATTATGAAAAAATACAGGACAAAACACAATTATTTTCAAATGCATTTTTTTTCAAGTAAAAAGTAAAGTGCTTGTTGATTAATCTTATAAAAAATTACTACATGATTTCAGTGAGCAGTAATAAATATACATTATGTAACTGATTTTTAATTGATTATCGTCAAAATACAATTTCATATTTATGCAGAAAAATAAACATTACACATTGAAATCAAGGTTTAGAGTAACAATAGAGTTCTTATTAATCATTCTCTGAAGAATTCTTATATATTTTCAGTAAACATTATTGATTCACACAATATCTAATAATCATTGATTATCTTTAGAACACATAATTACAATAATCCTGTAATCATTGCTACATATTTTGGATCAAGTAAAGAAAATTAATACCAGTGATTGTAAACTTTTCAGTAATCATTACTGTATATTACATAACATAAAACTCATTGATTACATTTGAGAAATCTTTGATTATTTCATCACATTCAAGTTCAGACATTTGGAATTCTTCAAACACCAGTTGATCTTTAACTCGTCTTATCTTCATATTGTGAGATTAGAGTTTCTTTATCCATTTTCTTGAATGTATAAATGCTTGAACATTGTTTGAGATCATTACTTAACTTAGTCCAGAGTTTAGTTCACTAGTTCATGTCCACTGAAAATATATAAGAATTCTTTCAGAGAATGATTAATAAGAACTCTGTCGTTACTTTAAAACTTGATTTCAATGTGTAATGATTATTTTACTCCATCAATATAACATTCTACTTTGATGATGAGTATAGTTTGATATGGGTATATTTCTGTTACATGATGTATGATTGTTAACATTTACTGAAATAATTTTGATGAGATTAATCAATAATCAACAATCACTTCACTTTACTATTGATAATTAAAAAAAACAACAACTTGCATTTGATCTGATCAAAACATCGAATTACATAATTATGCAAAACCGTGAAATGAAGTACTTAAGTAGGGGTGGGATTATATAAATTCACTTCTTCCCACTCCTTTTCAAGCAACCAATCAAACTCTACTGACTTTAGTTATTTATCACAAAAAATGAATGAACCAAATGTGACATACGTGTGTTTTATTTTTGTTTATATTTTCTAATCAATGAATTTCATTATTTCTGTGATGAGTTTGAAATAATTGTGTTTTGTCCTGTATTTTTCAATCTATGCCTGAAATAAACCAATCAATCAATCAATCAATCAATCAATAAAACAATGAATTTCTTTAACTTAAAGAATAAATGGGAATTTTATACATCAAGTTCACCATACCTTGATCAAATTTATATAAAATGTTATTTTTATTGGGTTTCCTGACATCAGTATTGCATTTAAGGTCGTTCGTACTGATTGATTGTTACATTTTTTTGTAATCTAATATTGGGATTCTTTGTATTAATAATGATGGTATAATATGATGTTTTACCTTTTATTAAATTAATACATTCGTATGGAATAGCTTTGGTAATATTTGAATAGACAGATTTGTTTGGGATAAAATGATTTTTGTGAGAGGACTGCTCCCACTCTTATGATTCCTTTGTAAAATGTATCATCTTATTATAACTGTATTTGCAAACCCCTGGTATGTTGTGTTTCTTTTTTGTTCCATGTCTTAAGTTATGAAAATAAAGTTGTCAAATATAACTAACTAACTAAATACATAAATGAATACATACATAAATAAATACATAAAATAAATATCTCATTGGGCAACTCGATCACACAGCGGCCGCCAATCAAATGAAAAACTCTTAACTAGCGCGAGTAATAAAGTTTAAAAAAAATGTTGGCGCAAAAAGGAAGTGACGTAATATAAATATTTAGAGCGCGAGGAAAGGGAAAGAGAAAAAAGATTTAGAAGGTGGCACTTCGTGCAGATGTCGACCGGATAGTTTTCATTCATTTTCTGAGCATCAGACCGGCAGTTTTTTGTCTATTTATTCCTCATATTTCCGTGTTTTTATCAGGCGCCACATTTTTGAAAATAAAGCCGGAACGGAAAACTTCGAAATATTCGAAGCTTAACATCTCAAACGAACCAAAAAGTTAGTTATAATCAAAATGGCTGGTAAGTAATACTAGAATTCTTCTATATATATATATATATATATATATATATATATATATATATATATATATATATATATATATATATATATATATATATATATAAATGGGGTTTTATTAATGAAAGCATTTCATTCAGTTTTCCTATGAATTCATATTTACAGGTACTCTACAGGTACTCTGTTTTTTATTGTCGCCATTTACTAAATATTTATACACACTTGTGTGTATGACTGTAGGTAGTCCGTGATGTTATAGTAATAAGGTAGTCCGTAAATGTACAGTTCGAGAATTTATTAACACCTGTCTCCTCCTCGTGACCACGTGACGTGCGTGAAGACCAGGAGCACTGTCCCAACCATTGACTGTAAAAATAATTATTCTTATATACAGTCTATGGTCCCAACACTACGCGAGAACACAAGAAACCCGAGGGACCGAGAACTCTGGCGGTCATAAATGTTAACAGGATTTATACAAAATGACTTAATTAATTCTACCTCTATCAGTGGCAGGAAATCCCCTCAAACTAATCCGTATAGCAGATAATACGGATTTACTGTTAAAAAGCAGTAAAGAAATTCCAAATGAAAACACTTGTTCTCTTCTCCAAGGATTCTGATGCAATACTGAGAATTAATGAAACGGAAGATATTCAAATCTATGATATTCCAATTCAATGTAAATCAAGTATTTAGGAATAATAAATCAACAAAAATGTCAAAGATAGAATTGAACAAAATATTCAGTCAATAATCGATAACAGGAAGAAGATTATTAACAGCTGGTTACTAAAAACCTTTTTGCATTTAGAAGAATTTTTTTTGCTAAAATGGAAATATATCAACATTATCAATAATCCTAATTAAACCAATTGAAGTAAGGAGGTATGAATGTTATTTATATAAGTTATGAATGGAACAATTAAACTACAACGGCTAAAGAATTTTATAAAAAACAGACCCTCAATTTGGTTCACTCTCGTGTCTTATTTTTTCAGAGGGTTGGATGGATAGACTTTCTTCTAAAATGTGATTTTGATCCATCCAAATTATCTATCAAGCTATCCAATTTTCATAAACAGGTTTTGCGTTACTGGAAAGTGATCTATACTCACAATTTCAGTCCACACCACGGCAATTTGAAAGAATAAATTTGATTTATACAAACAGAAATCCATCTTTTATTAAAGCTGGAAGGATAAAGGTGTATGGGCAATTGTCCACCTGATGGACAGTGATAGTAATTTCCTGGAACATGAAGACTTTAAAATTAAATATCATTTGAACTGTAGTTGGACCGAATATTTTAAAGTAATCAAAGTTGTTCCCCCCATAATAATTAATTTGATCAGAGTAAGTTTAAATTATTACACAATCTTACCACAACTTCAACATTATATATTAATAATATTTATTTACAGAGCCCAAATGTAGTATTTTCCCTTCCAGTACGAGGAAAATTCTCTCTCAATCCAAAACAGGCATATCCCTTATCAGAACATCCTTTTTCTTTCCTTTTCCTTACCTCCCAAAATGAAATTAACTTAAAACAATAACATATATCCATGTAAAGAATTTTTAAGATTAAGATTTAATATACAATATAATTTATGGCTCTTATGTCAAAATAATAGTGAAACTCAAAGACACCTCTTCTATGATTGTAACTCTGTTAATATTTTATTTTTTGGAAGGATTTACTGTATATGATTGGATTCCAACAAAAAAATAAACACAATTTCGTCATTTAGCTATATTAATATTCAATTTGGTTCTAGTTGTAAAGACAAAATAATACTTTTTTTTGTTTAGCAATTTTATTATTTTAAAGGACATTTTTCATTCTCAAATGTCTTTTTTTAAAATAAGCCCCAATCTCTTGTTTTTCCAGAAAAAATGATTTTTTTATGTCAAAGACTAGAAAATAAAAATGCTAGGAAACCTTTAGATAATTTATCAGTTTATTTAATCTAGTGCCCTTTTCCTTTTTATCTATTTATAATTTTGGGTTGATTTAAAACATAACAATTATGTTATTTTATATTAGTTCTTTTTTTAAAACTCTGGCGGTCATCTGGGATTCATAGAGCCATAGTTACATACATGACTTGGGACTGCAAGGATGCTGTGCTTTAGTTTGGTTTTTCAGTTGTGTTTTTGATTTCGGTGATATCAGTCACTCAGTTTATGTTAATCATCACCAGCTGTTTTCATTTCTGTCAGTCACCCTCAATAGACTGGGGACTATTTAAACTAATTTGCTTGTTTAATAATATTTTTCTTGGTTTACAGAACTTTTTTCTTAAATCACCAAGAATGAAGAAGTGAGACATAATTGAATATTGTTGGTTGATTCAAACACTTCTGGTCTCTAAAGGGTGAAACAAGTACTTTAATGAAAAATAAAATGTAAAATATATATATAGTTTTCTCAAAGCATATCTATGTGACAAAGCAATGTCACAGGGTGAAGGGTTTGTTTGGACAATGGTCCTACTTTATTAACATTGAGATCAGATCAGTGTGTTTAAGGGACAAAATATTTGTTTTAATATTATTAATTTTGTTATTGTAAATCTCCAGACTCTCTCCAAACTGTCTCGACCTCTGTCCAAACTCACAGACCATATCTGTCCATCAAACACCCACATTATGAATGGAGCCTGCAGGATTCACGCCTCTGTCAAGACTCGTGGTACAGTCTGAACCACTTCATAAATCAGTCACATATTACAGCCAGGTAGTGAAGCTTCAGAAGTCATCAGTTTTGGCTCCTCCCCTCAAAATGCGCTTCGCAGAAGCCCCTCCTTCACTACTTGACACACGCCTCCAAGTCTCGATACAGAACGTCACATCATTAGTGTCGGGTCATTCTGTCAGGACGTGGTGGTGGACCCAAAATGCAGGAGACCAGGCTTGGTGACAGGAACTTAAAACATATACCTAACCTGAAGCATGACATAATCCATAGGCAAAACAAAAATGGTGCCAAACATAGCAGAGAAGATGACCTGTGAAGCCGACACTTAAATACACTGTAGTTGATTAACTAAATAAAGACAGCTGTGGATGATTTAACCTGAACACGGTGAGACTGACGGGGATAACGGATCATGACAAACACTTCACAAAACCCAAGCTTAGAATCCTGATTTACTTTTCTCCTGCAGTAATAAATCAGGGCACCAGGGAGCGCTGGAGCTCTTTTGCTTTTCCCCTCATTGAACTTGATGCTTTCTTTGGATGTTTCAGCAGAAAAATGGAAGTTGACTCTGATTAAAATCCTCGAGCAGCTGGATGACCAGCAGTACGAGAAGACGCTGCATCTTCTGAAAAAGATTCCAAAAAGAGAGAAGGAGGACAAATCCAGGGCGCAGATGGCGCAGACCATCATCGAGCATTATGGAGAGGAGAAGTCTGTCCTCGAGGTCGATCGTATAATGAAGGAGATTCCCAGGATGGACTCTGCAGTCCAGAAGCTGCTGCGCCCCTTTGTGGAGAAGATAAAAGCAGGTGAGGCAGCATGAGTGAGGGTTAAGACCTGATTATAAAACCAAAACTTTAAATCAAGTTAAATACAAATTTATAGAAGAACTTAGTGCAGGAAGTGAGAACTGTGCAGTAAATGTACACCAAGGGGCTTTTGGAGGAGGTGCAAGGACAGGGTATCAAGGACGGTCTTAGCTCTTAAACTCTTTAAGGATGATCTAAGGAGGAAGAGAAGTGTTCCCACACTTATCAGGAGAATTCAACCCTTCCATTTTCTGAACCTGGTGTATTCCTTTCAAAGTCACTGTGTTTTGGGTCCTGACGCAAAACAGACTGTTTCTATTCGTTGCCCTTGTTAACCTATGGTGTAGCAGTTCACACCAGATGTGAAGCGCTGTGGTCCATGCAGCGATCATTTCAGTGTCTGGTTTATATTTTGCACAAGCTGCGAGTGATCCGCGTGAACTCTGGCAGGTACTAATGCCAAGACAGATGAGAAAATCCAGTCAGTTTTCAAAATATAACCACATTCCTAAATAAAATAATGCTACTAACAAACGCGAACAATATTTGTGTACATAAACAGACTGTATAGATGAAAAACACACACTGACACTGAGACACATATACACACAGATCAATGTAGTGGACCAACAACAGAGCTTGAAGGGGGGTGTTTCAACACAACCAACGAGAGAGAGGTAGAGGACAGTTGGCCACAATGGACTTCTTGGTAACAGAAACATGGCGTAATATTTTTATTTACTTACCCATAATAACAACAAATAAAACAGCACTACAAAACCACAGGTGAGCAGTAGCACCTGTCGATCGTTGCGGAATAATACATAAATATGTGTTTGGTGTGAAAATAGTTTTAAAATGAGGAGGGGCTCAGTTGTGAGAGATTTGAAGTTCTGATTGTTAGCTGCAAAAATGAAAAATGTACTTGTTGTCTGTATTTGTGTAAGTGACAGGTTTCACATGGGATGATTTCTGTAGGGAGGAAGAGGAAA
This sequence comes from Oryzias melastigma, assembly GCF_002922805.2. Classification (NCBI taxonomy): domain Eukaryota; kingdom Metazoa; phylum Chordata; class Actinopteri; order Beloniformes; family Adrianichthyidae; genus Oryzias; species Oryzias melastigma. The sequence continues at coordinate 72,931 of NC_050525.1, read as the reverse complement.
CTGGAGGCTAACCCCAAGACAGGAGGGAGGATGCTGCAGCAGAACTCTGCAGCTGGTTTGTGAATTTAAATCCAAAGCTTTAAGTTTCTGCTTCTTCACAATGGCTGTAAACAAAAGATAACTCTCTGAGGACTTTCTCATCATGATCGTTTCTTTGACAGGCTCTGATAAGAACCAGGTGGTGTCGGATTCTTCTGGCAAAAACAAAGAACCAGGTCAGTCCGCCAGTGACGATTTCTGACCAATCATGAGCCAGCAGCTGAGTTAGAACAGGAGTTTAGACCTGGTCACTATCAGAGCAGTGCTGCTATGGTTCTAGGACGTGTTGGGGTTTGAAACTAGTGCTGGGACTTCCTCTCCCCTCCAGAGAAAGTTTCTCCTTCAGTTATAATGACATGATTACATCCCAGGGGTTGTTTCCAAAGCACGTGTCTGTGAAGTTACTGTGCAACGATTCTTCGTGAATTGGTAAGAAAGCGCTGCACAGGTGTGGAATGGTCCATCACACATGAAGCACAACATGAATTGAGTTTGAAATAAATTGTGATCATTTCAATATTATGTAAAATTGTTTATTTCATTGAATCTTTTTTAAGCTGCTTAAACTGAAAACGGTTTAAAGAGGCTATTCCGTGATTTTCTTCAGCCTTTCCGAAAAAACTATATCCATATTTATTATCATATATTACTTTCAGGACACTAAAAAGCAAATTATGTATGAAACATGAGTCATTTTTATGGACTGTTTTAATACCTGGAAGTAAAATGACTTGATCTCTGAGCCTCCGCCTTTTGCTCCTTGTCGGTCCTTTAACAACGTCATCCATGAGCCCACCTCCCCGAGCCTCCTCAGCGTGATCAAACATTGTAAACAAAACCACGTGACTAAAGATCTCTTCAGTCATTGGCCAGAAGCTACGGGGGCGGGTCGAAACAGAAGAGAAAAATGGATGTGCTGCAGTCTGCAAATGCTTGCCAGTCGGGGGGCGGAGCTTGCAGCACAGATTTTTCCAGGAGGGAGCAGTTGGTATCACGTTGACGTCAGCACGTTTCCACGCGCTCGTTTTTGTGGGTATGGGAGGGGCTGCTGCAGACAGTGCAGGTTTTTAGAGGATTACTCTTAAATGCATGAAAAGATCAAAATACCATTTTGGGGTTCTTTATAGTGAGGAATGAACAATAAATTGCTTTTAAAACCTCAAAAAGTAGAATTTTCATGGTAGGGCCTCTTTAAGAGTCCGAGTGTCCAAGCACTCAGATACTCACAATCTGCTCTCAAAAATGTTAGTATAAATATTCGCGACATCCACGATCGCTGATTCGTGATTGAGAATGAAATGCAGAATAATGTTGGATTTTAATTTTATGAACTAAAACAAAGCCAAATGTGCAGCACTCGTATCAGTGGCAGCGCTACTGTCACCAGAAGTAATCTTCTTGTTGGTGAAGCTTCCTGTTTTCAAAGTAAAACTAGCGAAAGCTTTTTTTTCTGTTCAAAAATTGAGACTTGAGTTCTGAGGGGAAAAAAAGAAAAAGAATTATCCTTAACATCAGAGCTTCAGCTCCAGTGTTTGCAGTTATTTGGTTATGGTAACTCTTCAATAGTTTACAAAATGAATGTATTCCAGTGAATTCTGAAGTGAAGCGACGCAGCCTCGTGCTGATATGCTGCTCTGCATAGGAGTGAAGTGTGAATGTAATCAACGTGAATCAGCTTATTCTGTTGTGGGAAAAAAATACTTTTTATACTGACTTTGCGCAAATATGTAATTCTCAGAAATTAATGAGTTGCAGAACTTTCAGATCGGATCGACACCTAAGTAACAACCCACAGCCCTATTTAAGAGCCTTTAACCCTGTGAACTAGATCAGGGCAGTTACTGTAGATCCCTCTAAGCAAACTAAACAATCACAGCAGATTTCATCATCCTGTCTAACAGAGCAGCAGCACCTAAAGATGAGCTGAAACGGGAGTTCAAAACACGCACTTTTTCAAAATAAACCAGCATTAAAAACCCTCAACTAATTATTGAAGCATGGAGGCAGCTGTACTATGGTTTTTGGCCTCAGTTGAAATAGATTTGAAGTTATTATCCTTAGAAAAATAAAGTGAAAAGTTTACTTGTCTGTATTTGTGTAAGTGACAGGTTTCACATGTGATGAATTCTGCAGGGAGGAAGAGGAAACTGGAGGCTGACCCGAAGACAGGAGGGAGGATGCTGCAGCAGAACTCTGCAGCTGGTTGGTGAATTTAAATCCAAAGCTTTAAGTTTCTGCTTCTTCAATTCATTTCATTTATTCATTTATAAAGCACCTTCCACCACCAGCCAAGAAGGCCCAATGTGCTGTTCACAAGAAAGGCAGAGCAGTATAATAAAAAAACATAAAAGACATAAAAAGCATAAAAGATATAAAAACTAATTTAAAACAAATATTACTATCAATAAAATAGGAATAAAAAGGCAGCTAGACAGATACTTTAGCACTATAATGGAGGAACAGTTTGGCTTTAAAAATCTCCAAAGTTGTAACTTATCTTATACCGGTGATAATTGATTCCAGAGTTAGGGAGCCAGCACAGCAAATGCACCCTTCCCCAGGAACTTACATTTGCTCCTCTGAACCAGTAACCTACACTGGTCTGCAGAGCACAAGGACTTAAGAGGGGAATATTTGAACAGCAGAATAGCGATGTAAGAAGGAGCAGAACCTGTCAATGACTTAAAAACAAGAATTTTGATAGAAATCGAGGACCGCACAGACATACAGTTCAATGAAACCAGGATTGGGGTTATGTGGTCAAACTTCTTTGTGCCATTAATAAATCTGGCTGCTGCATTTCGCACCAGCTGCAGCCTGGCTATTGCAGCTTTGGGCAACCCACCATAAAAGGAGCTGCAATAATTCCGCCTAGACAACACAAAGGCATGTGTCACAATTTCAAGATTTGACTTGGATTAAAACAAACAACTAAATCCTGTCCAAATGTTGCAGCTGAAAAAGGCAGGACCTACTCTCAGCCTTTATTTGGAGGTCCATTTTCAAGGTGGCATCAAGTTTCACTCCAAGGTTAGAAATCACAGACTGTTCAAACGGGGCGAGCGAGAGGAGATCAAGACTGTGGTCCTTTCCACCACTGGGGGAAAGCAAAATTACTTCTGTTTTGTTTCATTAAGCCCAAGAAAGTTAGCCGACATTCACAACCTGACTTCATCAAGGCAGTCAGTTATTGCCTTAACTGTGTGGTCAGAACCCTTGTGTATAGGGAGATGAATTTGGCAGTCGTCAGCATAAAGATGGAAATCCATCTTATGCTTATCAAGCAGCATTCCCAGGGGTAGCATGTAAAAAGAAAAAAACATTGACTCCTGAGGAACTCCCCACCTCAGGGGGTAACACTTGGAGGAGTGAGGGCCCATGCTAACACTGAAAGACCTGTCAGTGAGATCAGACCTCATCCACTGTAGAGCTTCACCAGAAACCCCACCCAATTTTCCAGTCGACCAATCAAAATCTCGTGATCCACTGTATCAAAAGCTGCCGATTGATTCAATAATAAAAGAACCACAAGATGAACTGCATCTGTTGTTAGCAAAACATCATTAAACATTTTTAAAATAGCAGTCTCTGAGCTGTGTCCAGACCTGAACCCTGACTGGAAATTGTTCTATAATTTGAAAGAAGTGCAGGATCCTGGCCTTGTTTTTTCAACAGTGGCCTCATTACCGCTTGTTTAAAACTGAGTGGGACCTGACTGGAAGCAAGACTAGAATTCACAATATTTAAAACTGCTGGTCTGATTACTGCAAAGACTTTCTGAAAAAAAAAAAATCCAAAAGATTTTCATTTCTATCTGAGTCCAGAACTGAGCCTAATGTCTTAAAAAGGATGCGTTGATCTCCCCAAGCAGAAGAAATAACATCAGAATAAAATTATCTTTTAGCTTTTCTGACAGCTTCATTATACAGGTAGAGTTTGTCTCTAACAAGATCGTTAGAAATTTGGAGTCCATCCTTTTTCAGTTTTCTTTCAGCTTTCCTGCAGGCGCGCATTTCTTTAAGAGATCCAGCGTTCAGGCATGCGTCTTGGTTTTCTACAGGTGAAAGGGGCAATTTCAACCAAGGTTTGAGCACACAACAGTTCAAACTGAAGGAGGAAAGAGTTGGTAATGATCTGGAATGAAGATAAGCTCGGTCATTCTAACGAAAGCAGAACAGAAAATTCAGCAGCTTTTTCTTCATCCAACCCGAGCACCTATCTGACAGGAGCAGGTTTGGGGACAATTCTGAGTGGCAAGATAAAGTCTAATGAGTGATCTGAAAAGGCTGTCTTCACAATCTCGACAGAGGTTATAGAAGACCCAAAAGACAATGCTAACTCCAGCGTATGTCCATGACTGTGTGATGGGTCAGAAATCCACTGCACAAAATTAAAATAATCCAACACATCAAAAAAGTTTTTAACAAGCGTTTTGTCTGGACAGCAAATATGAATATTAAAATCAATACATGCTCACATTTAGGCATAAAAGTGTACAGCAATTCAGAAAAATCTGCTAAAAACTTAGGAGGACGATAAATCAAAAGTTCTAAGAAAGTAGAAGATGGCCCTGAATCAAAAAGACAAAACTCAAAGGAGTCATAATGTAATGGTGGTGAAAGGAGTCTAAAATTGAAATGTGACCTAAAAGTGCAAATAAGCCCACCACTTCTGCCCACAGACACACTTGAAACATTAAAGCACAACCAGTTATCAGGTAAAAGTTCCAGCAAAACACCTGATTGACCAGGTGGGATCCAACTTTCCACAAACCCTTAGAAAGTTTAACCTCTGAGCATTAAAAAAAAAGTCTTTCAGGATAAACGTTTTGTTCATGACAGCTGGCACGGAGGCGAATGATTCTCGTACTTCGCCTCCCCCGACGCCGCTGATACCTGCTGCTGCAGCGAAAAACAGCTGTCCGACAAAGAAACGCCGGTACTCTGATGCAGACAGGGTCCACTGGCATATAATTCAATCAATCCGACAAGCTGGGTGGAGAAAAACATTTAAATCCAAAAGTGTACCTCTGTCGTACTTTAGGACTGTGCCAGTATTTTGCACTAACAAATTAAAAACAATAAAAAGTTGAACGACAGGCAGACGGCATGACATGAACATCGGCGCCATCTTTTTCAGTCCACTATCATCTGCTGAACCAGCTCTCCACTGTGTTACAGACACAGCATGGAGGAAATGGATATAAATGGTTTACAGCCGATCAAAATGCAGAACAGAATGCACTGTCAAAAATAGTGGAGCAGCTAACTCAAAAAATCGTTCATTTTATGATACAAGCATGAAATTTGGCTGCTGAAGTACTTATAAGACACCAAATTTTAAGAAAAAAGTGCTAGCCACTTTAAATTCCAAAATGGCGGCCATTTTCCAAGATGGCCACCAAAGGTTGTTGGTGTAATGAGTTACATTGAAAAAATATGAGTACTTCATCAGGTAAAATTAGGTTTTTATTGCTAAACATTACAGGGATATTAACTGGCATTTTTTAGGCAGAAAGAGCTCATCCTCACTGCCACCCTGGCATTAGCAGTCCATTTTCGGGGCAAAAAACCATTAAAAACATCATCAAGTAAACTATTTTTATGATATTCTGCCAACTTTACTGCCATGGCGGCCATCTTGAAAAAAATGGCGGCCATATTGGATTTTTGTGTGGCTTGCACTTTTTTCCTGTAACTAGACCCAGAGACTATAACTGTACCGAATTTCATTCTTGTATCATCAACTGAACGATTCTGGCTAAAAATGACACTAAGCTGCTCCACTAAAAATACATAAATAAAACATGCACTTGAATAACTCTGTGAAACAGTGAAAGGCAAACTGAGTTCCAGCGAGGAACCACTGTACTCTGTAAACTTGAAGCTGTACGAACAAAAAACTTTTTTTTTGTTCCAGATTTGAAGTTTTAATCTTTAGCATATTAAAATAAAAAGTTACTTGTTGTCTGTATTTGTGTAAGTGACAGATTACACATGTGATGAATTCTGTAGGGAAGAAGAGGAAACTGGAGGATGACCCCAAGACAGGACTGAAGATCGTGCAGCAGAACTCTGCAGCTGGTTTGTGAATTTAAATCCAAAGCTTTAAGTTTCTGCTTCTTCACTATGGCTGTAAACAAAAGGTAACTCTCTGAGCACTTTCTCATCATGATCGTTTCTTTGACAGGCTCAGAGAAGAAACAGGTGGTGTCGGATTCTTCAGCCAAAAACAAAGAACCAGGTCAGTCCGCCAGTGTCGATTTCTGACCAATCATGAGCCAGCAGCTGAGTTAGAACTTAAGTTTAGACCTGGTCACTATCAGCTGGTTGCTGTTGGTTGTCCAGAGCAGTGCTGCTATGGTTCTAGGACGGGGTAGGGTTTAATACCAATTCAATTTTTCAATTCAATTTTATTTATATAGCTAAAAATCACAAAGGAAATTTGCCTCATTGCGCTTCATGCAGATAATTTTACAGATGCAGAGAATTAGTCATAAAATCTGAACAATGCTAAAAACTAAACAGACTAAATTAAAGGTTATCCCTGCCCTTAGACCCTCCCTCCCTGTAAGGAAACCTCTTAAAAAACCTCAGTCAGGAAAAAAGAAGAAGCCTTAGGGATGCCCACATGAGGGAGAGATCCTAGCTCTGGTCTCCCAGTGCTGGGACTTCCTCTCACCTCCAGAGAAAGTTTCTCCTTCAGTTATAATGACATGATCACATCCCAGGGGTTGTTTCCAAAGCACATGTAACTGCTAAGGTCTCCGTTTTAAAAAGGATCTTAGAACATCCATATTTGCTACTACTGCTGCTAATAAGTGCTGGGCGATATGACGAAACAGTGAAAGGTAAACTGTTCCAGCGAGGAACCCCTGTACTCTGTAAACTTGCTGTAAGAAAAGAAAATGTTTTTTGATCTTTAGCATATTAAAATAAAAAGTTACTTGTTGTCTGTATTTGTGTAAGTGACAGGTTTCACATGTGATGAATTCTGCAGGGAAGAAGAAGAAACTGGAGGCAAACCCCAAGACAGGACTGAAGATCAGGCAGCAGAAATCTGCAGCTGGTAGGAGAATTTAAATCCTTTAAAGTTTGAATCAACTTTCTGCTTCTTCACTTTGATAACAAACAGTGTGAGGACTTTCTCATCATGATCGTTTCTTTGACAGGCTCCAAGAAGAACCAGGTGGTGTCTGATTCTTCTGGCAAAAACAAAGAACCAGGTCAGTCCGCCGGTGTCGATTTCTGACCAATCATGAGCCAGCAGCTGAGTTGAACAGGAGTTTAGACCTGGTCACTATCAGAGCAGTGCTGCTATGGTTCTAGGACGTGTTGGGGTTTGAAACCAGTGCTGGGACTTCCTCTCCCCTCCAGAGAAAGTTTCTCCTTCAGTTATAATGACATGATCACATCCCAGGGGTTGTTTCCAAAGTACGTGTGTCTGCTAAGGTCTCTGTTTTAAAAAGGATCTTAGAACACCCATATTTGCTTCTACTGCTGCTAATTAGTGCTGGGCGATATGACGAACTTATCGTGTGAGCGATGGAGAAGTGTCTATCATGTCAATTCTGTTCTATCATTTCTAACTTAATTTTATTACATGTGCATCAGCCCATTAAACACATGGGTTGAGACCAAGAACATGACAAGTAACAAGAGACAACATCAACGCAAAATGAAAAGGAAATGAGAGACATTGGGAAATGGAACCTTTTGACTTTTATTGTAACTATGAAGGAAGAGTGTGGAGTCTGATGGAAATATTCTATATGACTCCACAACCAACCTGTCCAGACACCTGAGAACTGAGAAAATCTTCACTAAAACAGAGCAGATCATCACTGAGAGAAGAAAGGATGTAATGATTCTTCGAAAATCGCTTAAAAACCGATTCAAACTCATCAAGATGTTCATCGAAGTAGAAAATGTTAAAAATCGATTCGACAGCTTTCCATGCAGATTTCCATTTCGTCGGGGCTTGACTGAATCATTATATCCTTAAACAGAGGAAACCAGGTCAGCTCCTTGGTACACTTGGTATTTCTTAATGCCAACTGTTGTGAATAAAAGTCTTCTCTTTATTGGTTTTGCTCATTTTAACTTGTATTTTGGGTTGTGGTTGCAGTGTTTTGTGTTTTTTTCACTTCAAATGCGTTAAAAGAAAAAGCTTAAAATCTATAGAGTTAAAAATTGAAAAAAATGAAATATTATTAGCTAGTTCTTTTTTTATTTGTTTTATGCATTTATGCTAAATATTTGTTTTTAGTATCAAATAGTTAATTTAGTCAATTGTCAAAATTTATATAGAGATTACAATTTCTTTTTTTCTATTGTGTTCTTAAAAAACCTAGTAATAAATTTACAAGAAAAAAAGTAATAGGTTTATGAGAAAAAAGTCATAAATTTACGAGAAAGAACCAAAGTTCAGATGGAAGCATCACTAAGACTTTACAGAAGAGGAGAACTTCTCATTTGTGGAAGAAGAAATGACTGGAAGTGGACAGCCGCAGGATACTGATGGCTTCATCAACGGTATCTGCAGAGATCCTGCAAAATAAATTAAATACTAAATAGTAGATCAAACAAAGGAACTTCCAAACATTTGTAACGTTTAAACAATCACCTTACCTTTTGAAATTCAAAAGGCTTTGACAGTTGGGCCTGTCTGCTGCTGCACACAGTGTTTAGGACTGTAGGCCCAACTTGACTTTAAATCTTGCAAATTAATTTGATTTAAAATAATTAATTTACAAGAAAAGAAAACACATTTACAAGATTTAAAGTTGTAATTTTACAAGAAAAAAAAAATCATAAATTTACGTCTTTAAGTCTTGACATTTTTCTTTTATTTTTTTGGTGGCCCTGATACTCTGTTGAAGTTTCCAATGATTCTTTGGTTAAAAAAAGATGGTGAATTTACACATTTGCTGTTCAAACACACAAGAAAGCGGGAGGTTAAGTAAGCGCCAACATTCCATGATTACCCTGTTACCCTTTTAAATAGGCCTTATATTTCTCACCAGCTGTCTGATTACATTCATTCCAGTTTCATTTAGTCTACTAATTTAGTCTACTAATCCAGTAAAAATACGAATTAAAAAGACATTAAGTGAGTGAGGCAGTATACATGCCTCAAAGCAGACTCAAACTGTGTCCAGAAAGAAATATTTTACATTGCTGATGATGAAATTGTATTGAAAGAAGTTAGGAAATACTGTAAACTCTATTATGGCTACCACAAACGATTACTTTAATAGTGGACTAATCACCAATTAATTTTTCCGATTATTCAACTGATCGGATCACGCATAAACTGGATCTAAAACACACATCTTAACCACCACTAGCTTTGAATTGTAAATAAGTGTTTAGGGTATATGATAACTGAAATTCAAGACAATTCAGACAATTTATTAAACCTTCAATAAATCATGCAGCTTCTTTCCTTCAGGCGCTAAAACAAGACTTCAGTCAAATGAGGTTGGCAATTTGAATCAACAGGAACAAACTAAATAAAAGCTCTCATTTCTTTCAAAAGCTTCAAAGCATATGTTTCATGAAAGATATATGAAGTATTTCAAAACATAAACAAAAAAATTTCTCACTGAGACCTATTTATCAAAGCAAAACATTAATGACATCTTTGAACTCAAGATATTCCTATACATTAAAAAAAACAACAACTCTGGATGCAGATAAAACAGAACAAAACATTGGGGTGATGTGACCCATAGAAAACGCCTTACCTCCGGTCCCAACAAAATGAAGTCAATTCAGTCGCCATTCTTCAGCGACTGAACCGTCGCTATCATTGGACCAGACGACGTCAGTAAGCAGTGATTGATCCGAGTTGGTCTGAGTCATCATCTCTTTCACCACCCAGGAGTGAGTTTGTTTAGAAAGCCAAACCCCTCCCACTTAAATTGGGCTTGAGTTGAGTTCAAACGTTTTGAACTTTCGAGGTGGGGCCAGTGGGCACTACATGCTCTTATTGAGGCATCTGATTGGCCAGTTTGTAACTTGAATAACCTGTGCTGAAGAAAATATATCCTGAAAAAGATAGATTTAGCAAGAACATGTTAAAAAGAGACTCTAGAGCAAAAATGGTTATTCTGATAAACAGAATTACTTTCTTTTTCTATAGAAAGTCAATTGAATTCGGGCTTCCTGGGACCAGCAGGTACTTCCTGTTTGGAATGCGAGGGGGGAGAGGATATTCTGTCCAGTTCTCTCTAGTTATTATCCATAGTCAGAACGTACTTCCTCTTGAGGTGCTCATGCATCGCAGTTAGCTGCCATTGAACACAAGTTCTGTGTCTGTCTTGCAGTTATTGCACTAGACTTTTCCTTTTTTTTTTTTTTTGTTTCCCACTCTTTCAAGCTCCGTTGGCGTATTGTTATGGTACCAGGGCCTTCCTATAACTTCTGTGACATCACTACTGAGCTGGATTAACACTACTGCACATGTGTGTCAAAGAGAATGGCAGATGGGGGATTAGAAAGCGTGCACCGTAGTTTTGAGATCAGGAGGAAACAAAAAATGACATGTTGACCATTTAATTTGTTGTCGACAATTTTAATAGTTGATGTAGTCATGACTAATCGACTAATTGTGGTAGCCCTAAACTCTATGATACTTCCATGTAGGAGCACAGAGATGTGGAGAGACAACTAGATAATCGTTTGAAAACTTCAAACACCATTAAGAGATTTGTCGTAGTTATTGCGGACAATCGCAATCAATGCAGCCAACATTAGTATAAACTTTACCACGCGATTATGGATGCAATTGATGCAATGGCTGGTCATTGTGAAGTATAAACTGGACATTTAGGTAAACATTGGAGAAACTCACTGACTTTTCTTTTTTTCTTCAAAGGTGATCTGAAGAGCCCTCAGCTTGATGAGGTAGGACTTCTAGAATTCACTTTCAGAGATCTCACAGGTCTCTCTCTCATAGGTTTAGAATCAGCTAAAGACCCACTCCCATGAAAAGGGTGTTTTTAATGTTCTTGTAGCACTTTTGTATATGACTGAAATTAAGATTTTAGAAATTTTAGATTTTAGAACTGCAGTTTTAGCACTACCAACTGATAAGTTGGGCCAAAGTTTTCCAGCTCCGCTCCAATTCTGATACATCCTATTGCACACAAATAGATCCATTAACGTCTTTATTTTCCTCGTCTGAGCTGGAATCTGGATCCAAACTGTAAAGCTGGATAATTACCATAGATTTTGCCATTTTTTAAAAGGTTTTGCTATGGTGATGTTAGGCTGGGGTTGTGAGGAGCTAAATTGCAGATCAGGGGTCACCAACCTTTTTGAAACTCAGAGCTACTTCATGGGTACTGAGTCATACGAAGGGCTACCATTTCGAAATAACAAATTTACTTAGTTTGAATTTAGTTATGCATTATTAATAATGATTAATGAAACTCCTCAATATTTTAATATTAAAGACACTGATTTCTCACCGTAATTATCAACAATGACAACGAGCTAGGAAACAGATATCAATATTTAGCACTTTATTCGTCTCAGTAATTGTTACATTTTCAGATGATCACTTACATTTCATAGGAAAAATGTCCCATTTTCACTATTTTGTACCATGCTTATCAGTTATGTAATGTTAAAGAAAAACATACATATTTGTAAACAAATCTTATCACATTTTGAACTAATGACCAAATCTGCAGCATTTTTAACAAAATGATGATCTTTGATCTGGAGTAGGTCAGGGGTCACCTAAACTTATCTAAAGTTCATGTATCATGAACATATTTTTAAGAACATTTTCGTTTTTAAACCTTTGTAAATGCAAGTGTAATTTTAAAAAATAGCAACAGAATAAAATGTAATTTTAGACGCAGCTCATAAGTGAGTTGTGCTATTTTTGAGAGCCCTGTGGGCAACTTGTGTGATCCTTGGGGGCAACATGGTGCCTGCTAGCAGCATGCGGACACCATGTTGTGACCCCTGTTTAGATGAAGGAATGCTGGGATATCAGCGTAGGGTTACTAACGGTTCCGCCCACAACTTAGAGGTACATTTTTGGTGAACTGCTGCCGCTCTGCAGAAAATATGTCTTACAACACGACAGAGGCTTTTTGATTTTGGTTAAAAGCGCCAAAATTATAAAACACCACAGGGAACACGTTTGCAATAAAAGAAAAATATAGTTGGAGTGGGACTTTAAAGCTAAAGGAAATGTGTTTGGAGAGGCATCAAAGTGATCACATGACTCCCTGTGTTTAAATAAAAATATCAATTAATCTCTCATCTGTAACACATCACTCAAAGTGTGAAATTGAAATGTTCTTTGTGATTTTGTTTTCATCATTTGATTTCATTTGTGTAGCCAAAGAGCATGTTTTTAAAAATGAACCCCTTTAGTGTCAGTCACACTGACGTGATGCACAAGCTGCAGAAAAACTGTGACTTTGTCTTCTACAGTCCTTTTTAAAAAGTTCATGCTTCAACAAAAAGTCATCACTTACATTTAAATGTAAACTTTTGTGCTTCCGAGCGCACCCACGTAAAGAAAAGCCCTTCTCCTCGAGTGCAATGTGGTTCACCCTCGCAGTGGAGGGATACAGAGCTCCCTACAGCAAAGGCTGATCCTTTAAAACATTGTTTTAGGCACCCCTTTCACTACAAATGCCTCAACAAATGGAAGGGTAGGAGGAAAGAGAATTATTCGGATTGGGCCAAAGTTTCAGGTTTGAGAAGGGGAAGCTGATGTTTTTACAGAGGAACATACTCTGTTTGAAGCTTAAAATCTTCAGTTTAGCTTTTAATTGACTGGTTATGCTTTCATGTCAGCTGTCATGAGGCTTTTCTGTTTTAAGTTGAGTAAAAAGAATCTAAATACATTTGTAATCCCTTCTTTCCAGGTGCAACCATCGTCCTCCTGGGTAAAACAAATTCTTTAATTTCCTTCTTTTTCTGAGCTCTTCCTTTGGTCTTAATGCATTTAAAATCTGGGTTTGTGCAGAGGAAACCGATCGCAGAGCTACAGAATGGCGTTGATCTCAGTCAGAAAATCGTTGTGGGAAAAGTTGTGGAGAAATTTGTCCTGCGTTCATGTGAAGCCAACACCAAGGAAAAGTTCTGCTTGGCAATCGCTGATGACAGCGGCTGCATCGAAGTGATGGTGTACGGAGAAAAGGCATTTCATTTTTTTAAAAAGGGTCACTTCTACAACTTCAGAAACGTGATCGTGGAGGAAAACATGATATTCACCACAAAAAGCAAGACTTCAAGGGCAGGTAAGCTTGATGTTCCTAAAAAGCTGGAGCTGAAGGCTCGGATGCTGACTCATGGACAGGATCCAGCTGTCTCCATCGACGAGATCAAACTTTTGGATAAGAAGAAGAGAGTCAGTGTAGAAGGAACTGTGACAGAGGTACTTTTTTATATTTTTTTTAATTAATTTTCATTTTTCAATCAGTTCCTCTGTGGTCTTTTGGCTACTACAATCTGTTGTTTTTCAATCCCTTTATCTTGTTTTCATTTTCCAGATTGGGAAAATTGAGTCAGTTGTGATAAAGAAAAACCAAACCGAAAAAAATATACAAAAGTTTAAACTTGAAGACAGCACCGACTCAATCGACCTCACTTTGTGGGGTAAAAAAAACATCCAGCACCTCAAAGGTGTTTCTGTGGGAGACACGGTCAAGGTGACCAACGTGATGACCAATCACTACCGTGGCACCGTCTCACTGAACTCCACAGACTCCACTAGAATCTTCAAGGTAGCGTTCTGCATGAATCATGCTTCCTTTCTTTAGTCCAAGGATTTGTCTGAGTTCTTATTCGTTCCTGACTTGGAACCACAAGCTAAAGTTTGTTTTCCTTAGAAAGAAAGATTTCTGGTTTTTATTAGGGATGTCCCGATCAATTTTTTTTGGGCCCGATCCGATTCCGAGTCCTTCAATTTTGTGTATTTGCCGATACCGAGTCCCGATCCGATACTTTTGAAACACATTTAAAACATAAACAAATTTAATAAACACATTTTTTTTGTCCCTTATTTATATTTCATTTACCTTCTTTTATCATTAAAAACTTAAATTGAACACTTCTGTGAAGTAGCTTTAATGAACAAGTAAAAATAGAGCAAATATAAACTAGGGAAATAAAGGTGGAATAAAAATTGTCTTATTATATAAGTGATAATTAGTCACATGAGAAAGTTTAGTGACTTTAGCTTTAACATCTTTAGAGCTATTGAACATTTTTGACTAAATATGATTCCTGTCGTCATGTAAAATTCTTAAAAATAAATTATGACTGATGTTTTAGCATGAATTTGATGAGTGTTTATGACTAGCTGATATTAATATTAGTTTCCATTTATTATTTTTTATTTATTTATTTTTTTAAAGATTAAGTTATTCTTTTTTAAGTTCTTAAGACATCACATTTTCGGTTTTATTACCACAGTAGTTAATTTTCTTAACTTTTATTTCTCTGTCAGAGAAATAAAACATGCATATCAAAGGACAGCTCGGGTCCTAAGGAGTTAAATCACGGCGCTAGCATGTAGCAGTTAGCACAGTTAGCAGCTGCTGTGTAGCCGTCTGTCTGTCTGCAGCACGAAGAGCTTCACATTAAAAAGAAACAGAAATTCTGTCTTTTTTCAGACAGAGCATCGATCTTGGCCTCCAGTCCATTCAATTTATCAGTCTGAGTCTGTACATCTCTTTGTGTCTCAGCGCAAAGCACTCCCAGTCCGCCTTTGTCTGAGAGCCACTTCGCCACGTTCCGGTACATCCAGGTTCCACCAGTTTCAATCAGCAGAAAGCTGGATACCAGTAATCCAATGATGTAAACATCTTCAACATCTTCCAGAGAGAGTTGCAACAGGCAGAAAATTCTCCATTTGCCCCAAGGATCCAGCCGCAGACGTGCCCCCTGGGCAGGTAGGATCCGCTTTCCCACCTCGCATGGTGGAGAAAGTTTGGTCAATCGCATTCGCAGCTCAGCAGATCAGATCCATGTTTCTTGAAAGTGAGAAAAACTGAGAGTAGTTACAGAAAGACTGGGGAGACGAGACAAAGAGCCTTGTTGAGAGATAGACAAAGGAGCTCAGAGAAAAGCGTCCGCTCTTGGTGAGTGCCGGAAGGAGTATAGAGGAGTATTTATCTGGAATAATAAGCTTGAAATATAGAGCGCTGATCATAGTAAGATTAAATGAAATGTCCGATCCTGATCGGGGGACAAAGTCTGATTTCTATCAAGTCATCAATCACGTGATTAAGCCACATTTCTGATCACTTGATCGGATCGGGACATCCCTAGTTTTTATTGTTTGAGGCTCCAAACTTACTTTTTTCCAGGAGAAAACTGTTTTCTGTCCACGTTACTGAATGAAATCTCTGCTTGCTTCTGTTCCAGTTGAAATGCGCCACCCTCCAGATTGTCCAATTGGAAATCATCGGCATTAAAAAAGCAAGGAAGCTGCAGACGGAGCTTGAAGCTGTTAGAGACGAGGTGGCTCAAACTTTCTCCGTGAAGTCTGCTGTCCTTGCAGAAGCTCTGGGGATCCAGCAGGGAACTGACTTTGAGGACAGGCTTCTGGAGAAAATCCCTTGTTCGGTAAAAGCTGAAATAGAAGGAGACAAAATCCTGAAGCTCTCAGCCATACAGAATGAGGAACGAGTTCAGATGAGGATGTAACCTAAATCTGGCTCCCTTGAGCTCAGCGCTTTGGCCTCAGCTCTCCCAAAACAATGTTGCTTCCTCTGTGAATGAAATGTGGGTTGGACGTGAAGATTGACATCTGCTGCATCTCGCCTGTTTAGGCTTATCTTGACTTCAGCATAAGGATGTTACGATTCTTCAAGAATCGCTAAAAAAACAATTCAAACTCGTCAACATGATCATCGATTCAGAAAAGCAAAAAATTGGTTTGTCACGGTCTGTGCTTAAATTTAGAAAATGCAGAGTAAATCACACTTCATGCAGTCTCGCTGTCGATGTGTCGTGGACAAGCTGCGTAGTGTTATGGCTGCTGATGTGCTTATTTTCTGTTTGGTCAAGATTCCAATCCCTTTGTTTTGAATTTCTATTTTCACCAGGACACTAATCATTAAAACGTACACGGTAAAAGCCTAACCCACCCTTCACACACACATACCTCCCCCCCTTAACACATACACCCATGACCCCACACACAATGAATACTTAAAAGGAAAAAGAAAAAACTTGTAAAATAAACGTAAGGCTTGGAAATATCGCCACGGCGCCCACCCAGACCGGGACAGCAACGGAGTCCACTCCACAGCTGTGAGGCTGCAGTGTAGAACTCCAGCCGCCCCTGAAAGGGCGAGAACCACGGCAACGACCCCAGACCAAGCAGACAAGCCCTGATATGATAGATCCACACAGGAAACACTGGGGGTAAAATGACAGTAAGATAATAAATTTAAATACATAAAATGCATTTAAAATAAATAATATTTGAAATTGAGATTAAATACATAAAATATTAAATAAAATCCATAAAGAAAACAAATAATAAAATAAATAAATGAATAAAAACTAGTAGAATAAATAGGCAGATATATCAACTAAAAGCAGAATTAAAAAGCTGACTCTTGAGCCTCTTCTTAAAAACCTCTACGGTCTCTGCGGCTCTGAGACTCTCCGGCAGGCTGCTCCAGAGGCGAGGACCATAATGATGAAACGAAGCCTCACCATGAGTTTTGGTCCTCACCTTAGGAACAACTAACAGGCAGGTGCCAGAAGACCTCAGGGTCCGCGAGGGTTCATACTTTAAAAGAAAGTCACTTAAATAAGAAGGCCCAAGACCATAAAAACATTTATAAACCATTAAAAGAATCTTAAAATCAATCCTGAAACGCACAGGGAGCCAATGCAGC
This sequence comes from Oryzias melastigma, assembly GCF_002922805.2. Classification (NCBI taxonomy): domain Eukaryota; kingdom Metazoa; phylum Chordata; class Actinopteri; order Beloniformes; family Adrianichthyidae; genus Oryzias; species Oryzias melastigma. Next base: position 56,001 of record NC_050525.1, on the reverse strand, counting down.
GATTTTAAAACTGGTGTAATGTGTTGCCGCCCCCTGGTCCTCGTCAGAACTCGTCCCGCTGAGTTCTGAAGAAGTAGATTTGACAGAGACTTTTGAGGTAAACCAGAGAGCAGGGCATTACAATAATCTAAACGACTAAAAATAAAAGCATGCATCAGCACCTCTGTGCTGGCAAGAGAGAGGAAGAGGTGGACTCTGGCAATGTTTTTAAGATGATAAAATCCTGTCTTTTTTAAAACCCTTCCGCTCTCCTTGGCTTGTTTACATTAAAAGTCAGTACCACTAAGATCAAGCAGCACCAGAACAGAAAGTTTCTGTGAGTCTAAGTTAATTCTAACTCTGGCTCATCCCCTTCTGGTGGACAGTCTGGAGATGGCAGAACCCCCTATGGCTGCAGCCCCGGAGCGCTGCACTGATGGATCCCCCCCTCCCTCATACCTTGTCCTAACAGCTCATATCACTTGTAGCATTCTCGTTTTGTGTTTCCTCTTGTATAGCGGGGTCTTTTTTTTCTACATCTTTCTAGACCAGAGTACAAATGTGTTCTTTTTCTTTTTTTTTGCCACCGCTGATCCCCTTATGTACTTTGCCTCCCCCCATCTCCCCTTCTTAAAACATGTAATTTCGTTGTAATGTACTTGTACTGTTACAACGACAATAAATCCTGATTCTGAACTTAAAGGAGACTGTTTTATGTTAATTGTTTATTCTTCCATTTGTGTGTCTTTGGAACTATAGATGAAAATTACAGTTGCAAAAAAGTATGTGAACCCTTCAGGATTACTTGGTTTTCTGCATGAATTTGTCATAAAATATATTCTGATCTTCTTTTAAATCACATCACCAGATAAACACGGTCTTCTTAACCAGGGGGGAAAGTAGATATTTTGTTATGCCACCCCCCAACACGATCCAAGACCTTTGACACTGTGGTATTTTTGACAGCCAAGCGTTCAATTCTTTGCAAAGATTCATTCATATTATTAATATTGTGGCGTTCCGCCTCTAATTCTTTTACCGGAACGCCGCTCTGGCTTACTTTCACCCCTGAATACAACACAAAAATGTACGTTTTTATGTTTTATTGTGCAAAACATGTAAAATATTCAAAGTGTGGAATGGAAGAAACGTGAGCCCTAACTTTTCCTTTAGCTAAATTAAGTTAGGAATCAACCATCCTGGAATTCAGTCAAGGTGATGAGATTGGATGTGTTGGTTAAAGCTGCCCTGCCTTATAAAAACACATCAGCTTTGAGTTTGCTACTTTCAAGAAGCTTTGCCTGATGTGAACCTTACCTCACACAAAGGAGCTCTCAGAAGATCGACGATCAAGAATTGAGTTGTATGAAGCTGGAAAGTGTTACTAAAGTATCTGTAAAGCTGTTGGTGTCCGTGTGTCCACCGTAAGGCAAACCGTCCACAAATGGAGAAAGTTTTAGCACTGCTGTTACTCTCCTCAGAAATGGTCGTTGTATCACTGAACTGAAACAGTTCTGCTCAGAGGAATGGTCCAGAAGTCCTGCCGAGAGCCGACCGTTGTTCAGGTCTGATCTCTAACTACGGGAGACTTTTTTTTAAATTATTGCTGCCAAAGGAGGGTCAACCAGGTATTAAATTGGAAGATACACTTTTTTTTTTCTACCATACACTTTGAATGTTTCAACATTTAGGTAAAAATGCAAGAACTTAATTTTTTTGTACTGCATTAGTTTAGGAACAGTGTTTATCTGATGATGTGACTTGGACTGCTTTGCTACAGTGCGGACGTACACTTCTTTGCTCTCCCTTCTGTTTTTTTTTTTGCTGATTAGTTTTTCGTTTTAATCACACCAGCAATAACTTTTGAATATGTTTAAACTATCAGGTCAAATTTTGTTTTCTTTTTTTTTTTACTCTAAACAAAAGGATTTTTTCCTGCATTCCTCTTAAAACATTTTATCTTAAGCGCTTCATGTACGTGGCCTTCACACAGCTGAAGCCTGACATACGGAGCAGCAGCTAACACAAGGCTAACTAGCAACAAGATGCCTTCCCTTTCCACAAAGGTTTACCAAGACCTTCTGGAGAAGATTATAGCGCTGGAAACAAAGGTTCGCCACATAGAAGTGAATGTGGAGGTAAATGGACTTTATGGTAACTGTAAGTATCACCAAAAGGTTATAAAAGGGCTGAAAGGTGGCTAGAAGGAAATGTTGAAGAGGACCAAGAGCCATGACCAGACCTTGGATCATGTTTGGCTTCAGAAGGATCTAAATCCAGGTCAAAGACACGAGAGTCAAATAGCTCATCGCTGTCATGTGCACAGTCAATCAAAAGAGTAGAAGCAGCAGCCGATGCAGCAGCATCCCAAGAAATTTTAACTGTCATTGAAGAACAAGAAAGACAAGCCATCAAACTACAAAAACTTGAAGTTGAAAATTTAATGAGACAACAAGCAATGGAGGAACAGCGCAGAAAAATAGAACGTTTGGAAGAGATTAAAAAGCTTAATGCTGCCAAAGACAGAGTGAAGATCTATGAGGCTTAAAACTGCGAAAGCTACAGTTCGAAAAGCAGCAGCAAGCTGGCAGGTGAACATAATGAAATTCCCATCACACCACTTATACTCTTTCAAGCTTCAAATACAGCACAAGTTTTAAATGCTACAAGCCCTGCATTTGTTCCACATGCTAACACAGTACCAGTAATCACGAGTCCAGCATTCCAAGCATCAAGTCCACCACTTGCTTCCATAGCCTCTACAGCAGCCCCTACAGCTGTCACACAACTTCAGCAAAATTCTGATTTGGTGGGCATCTTAGCAGAAGCTATATGCGCCAATCGACTTCCAACTCCAGAACCTGCAGTATTCACTGGAGACCCTTTAAAGTTTAAAGACTGGCAGTTGTCGTTCGAAACATTAATCGAAAGAAAAAATATTCCTAAAAACGAAAGGCTGTACTACCTCAGAAAGTATGTTGGTGGATCTGCAAAAAAGGCAGTCGAAGGATTTCTCCTACTAGGCACCGACGAAGCTTAAGACTCAGCTTGGCATTTGTTGGAAAAGCGATTTGGAAATCCATTCAATATAGGAAAATGTTTTTGAGACAAGCTCCACAGCTGGCCGAAAATAAACTCCAAGGATGGATGTGAATTACGAGAATTTGCAGACTTCCTTAAAAGTTGTGAAGCAGCAATGCCACCTATCAAGACTCTGGAAGTTCTTAACGATTGTATGGAGAATCAAAGGATACTGTTAAAACTACCAGATTGGCTTGTGTCAAGATGGAATCGCAAAGCTAAGGAAATAAGAGAAATGAGTGGTGATTATCCAGTGTTCCAGACATTTGTGGAATTTATATCAGCTGAAGCAGACTTGGCTTGTGACCCTATAACTTCAATATAAGCACTCAAAGGTTTGGAATCAGAAAACACCAAACACAGAAAAACGCAAGTCATTCAAGCCAAAACTCTGACAACAAGTTTAAGTGACTCAAGTTCCAATGCCCCAACGTGCATATTGTTTACAGAGAAAACTGTACAAGATCGCGTCAAGTTTGTAAAAACAGAGAAACTTTGCTTTGGATGTTTAATGATAAGGACATCACTCCAAGAAGTGCGACAAAAGAAGCACATGTCACAAGTGTCACAGGAAACATCCAACATGTTTGCACGATGACAAGTTCACAGAACGTAAAAGAACAGTTTCTGTGAAAATTGAAGGTGAGTCTCAACCAAAGATTGATGTTCAAGAAAGGATACATCCAAAAGACAAAGACATACCTGTAACTGCAACAACCAATAGAGTTACCCAGGAAACTGTTAGTACTTTGACATCGTCAATATTGCTAGTCTGGGTCTCATCTACAAATTACCCAGACAAAGAAGTACTCATGTACGCTCTTCTTGACTTACAGAGCGACACATCTTTCATCTTAGATGAAGTAGCCCAAGAACTTGAGACAGACAAAAGCAAAGCCAGTCTACGGCTATCAACAATGTCGGCCAAGCTAACGGTTATCCCATGTGAGAAGTTGTTAAACCTTCAAGTAAGAGGATACCAGAGCAAGCAGAGAATTGCTTTGCCACCAATCTTCACAAGAGAATTCATCCCAGCAAACAAGTCGCACATCCCAACGTCTGAAGCTGCGTTAAAGTGGCCACATCTCGAAAAATTAGCCGATAGCATTAAGATTAAGATTAAGAAAACCTTTATTAGTCCCACAATGGGGAAATTGCAATATGCAACAGCGCAGGTACAGAAATAGGTGAGAGGATAAAAATAAAATAAAATATACATTATAAAGAGCTAAGACGATGGAATACCCTTAAATTATAAGAAGAGCTAAGCAGTAAGATGCAATATACAATGAATAAACAGTAATGTATAGCATATTGACAGTTATTGCACAGGTAAGTGTAGGTAGGTATGTACAGGTATATACAGCTATGTCACAGTCAAGTGGTTCAGTAATTAGGGGTAATAAATATTGTTGTTACAGAGTTACAGATATTGCACATGGTGATCACAATTGTTGGTTGTACAGTCTGACAGCCGCAGGAAGGAAAGATCTCCTGAATCTCTCCTTCACACACCGAGGGGGGGGGCAGCCTGCCACTGAAGCTGCTCTCCAGGGCAGACAGAGTGTCCTGCATGGGGTGGGACTCATTGTCCAGCATTGACGTCAGTCTCTGCAGGACCCTCCTGTCACCCACCTCCCGCACTAAGTCCAGAGAGCTGCCCAGGACAGAGCTGGACTTCCTGATGACTCTGTCCAGCTTCTTCCTGTCCCTCTCTGTGATGCTGCTGTTCCAGCAGACCACACCGTACAGGATGACTGAGGACACCACAGAGTCGTAGAAGGTCTTCAGGAGTGGCCCTCTTACTCCAAAGGACCACAGTCTCCTCAGGAGGTAGAGCCTGCTCTGACCCTTCCTGTACAGTGCGTCTGTGTTGTGAGTCCAGTCCAGTTTGTTGTTGAGGTGAACACCCAGGTACTTGTAGGAGTCCACCTGCTCAATGTCCATCCCCTGGATGATCACCGGTGGAGGGGTAGCAGAGTGTTTGCGGAAGTCCACCACCATCTCCTTGGTTTTCCCTGCGTTGATCAGGAGGTGGTTTAACTGACACCAGTCCACAAAGTTCTGCGTCAGTCCTCTGTAGTCCACGTCGTTGTCGTCCCTGATGAGACCGACGATCGCAGTGTCGTCAGAGAACTTCTGCAGCACGCAGCCGTCCGTGTTGTGCCTGAAGTCAGCCGTGTATAGGGTGAAGAGGAAGGGGGAAAGGACCGTTCCCTGAGGGACACCTGTGCTGCAGGTGACCAGGTCCGACACACAGTTCCGGGCTCTCACAAACTGGGGTCGGTTTGTGAGGTAGTCCTGGATCCATCCTGACAGCAGATGGTCCACCCCTGTGTCCTCCAGTTTGTCCTTCAGGATCGCCGGCTTGATAGTGTTGAAAGCACTGGAAAAATCAAAGAACATGATTCTCACAGTGCTGCCGGGCTTCTCCAGGTGAGAGAGAGCTTGATGTAGCAGGAAGATGACTGCATCCTCCACTCCAACGTTGGGCCTGTAGGCAAACTGCAGGGGGTCCATGGAGGGGCCCACTGTGGAGCGGAGGTGACTCAGGACCAGCCTCTTCAGTGTCTTCATCAGGTGGGATGTCAAAGCCACCGGTCTGTAGCTGCTCAGGTCTTTGGGGTGCGGTGTTTTGGGCACAGGTACCACACAGGAGGTCTTCCAGAGCTGTGGTACAACCCCCAGCTTGAGGCTCAGGTTGAAGACGTGCTCCATAACTCCACACAGTTTGTCTGCGCAGGACTTAAGGAGCCTGGAGCTGATCCCATCAGGCCCAGCAGATTTCCTAGTCTTTGTCTTCCTCAGTTCAGTTCTCACCTTGGCTGCTGTGAAGGACCAGGGTGGGGGTGGGGGCTGAGGGAGTCCATGAGGGTGTGAAGTGGCTGGGTGGTTAGCATAGACTGTATATAAGAATGGACTGAGCAAGCAATGAGGTCCCCCATTGGAAATGCATTACTTCCTCTCCTCGCGAAAGTAGGCCGCCGCTTTCACCGTCACTTCCTGAAACGGATACCGCCATTTGCAAACAATCTCCAGCGATTGGTCTGAGTCATAGCTGAGTCATGGAATCTACAGGAAGTACTGTCGCCAATCAGGAGTGAGTTTACTGCAACCGTCCTCCTCTTTCCACGCCTCGACCACGTGACCGCGGATGTAAACAGCTTCTACTTTAATAACGGCGGAGAATCGTACAAGTCATTGTTGAAGTCTTTGAGGGAGAACCATTCCAACATTTGATTCTGTCAGCGGTCCTTTGGGATTTACTTACATTTATTCCTTTTTGTCGAGATAAAGGGAGCATTTGGGTGACGCCGTGCCTGCCGTCCCCTCGCGCGCGGGCCGCAGCGGCCACGTTACAGTCTGATCAGATGCACGTGAGAAGCGCGTTCAGCGGTATTTAAAATAAATAACCATCCTAACAAGTGAACAGCTGGATCTTTTTTCTGTTTGAAAACACAACCAGGTTCCTAGTTTGTCTCGCGCTCCCCAGACGGCTGTGTCTAATTCAGGCTGAAGCTGGAAAAGTGCGGCGAAGATGAATCTTTGGTTGGTGATTTTATGCGCATACATGCAACTTAGATTTCATAAGCTACAATCAAAACAGTGAAAAAAAGAAAAACGAACGTTAAACAAACATAAAGTCCAAAGCACATAACCTCAGAGTGAAATCTATTTCTACAGAGTAAATCCTCATCTAA
>NC_050525.1:41494-48884 GCF_002922805.2 Oryzias melastigma | reverse complement strand
ATTGAAATGTAGGTTCCGGTCGTTGACCCAGTTCTGATCCCCTCAATCTGTGAATGGGGAGTGTTGTAGCCTGAGATGTTTTTCAGGCTTCTCCACACCCCACTGATGTACTGCTGCTGCAGCTGTTCCTCCATCTTCTTCCTGTAGCTGGCCTTGCCCTCCCTGATCTTCCTCCGTAGCTCCTTCTGCACGGCCCTCAGCTCCTCCTTGTTCCCTGACCTGAAAGCTCTCTTCTTCTCCTTCAGGAGAGCCTTGATGTCACGGTTAATCCACGGTTTGTTGTTTGAGAAACACCGTACCACCTTGGAAGCAACAGTGTTTTCAAAGCAGAAGTTGATGTAGTCCGTTACACAGTCTGTAATGACGCTGATGTCCTCCCCATGTGGGTCACAGAGCTCAGACCATGCAGTGGTGTTGAAGCAGTCCCTGAGAGCAGCCTCGCTCTCTTCTGTCCACCTCTTCACCGTGCGTGGGACCACAGGCTGTCTGTGCACAACAGGTTTATACACAGTCTGCAGATGAACTAGATTGCTGTCTGCTCTTCCAAGGGGAGGGAGGGGGGATGCAGAAAAAGCCTCCTTGGTGTTGGCATAAAACAGGTCCAGTGTTCTATTGTCTCTGGTGGGACGGGTTACATACTGAGTGTATGTGGGTAAAGCAGACGCGTGGTTAAAGTCTCCAGAGATGAGGAACAGGGTCTGTGGGTGCTGTGTCTGCAGCCTGCTGGTGGCTGAGAGCAGGGCATCAGAGGCAGTGTCCGCGTTAGCAGAGGGGGGCACGTAGCATTCTATCACAATAACATGTGAGAACTCACGTGGTAGATAGTATGCCCTCATGCTAACCGCCAACATTTCAATGTCTCTGCTGCACAGTTGCTCTTTAACAGTGTAGTGTTCGGGTTTGCACCACCTAACGTTCACAAACACAGCCAGCCCCCCTCCTTTCCTCTTGCCGCTGTCTGCTGTCCTGTCGGCCCTCAGGAGGTGAAAGTTATCCAGCATAACAGTGGAGTCCGGGATGTTCGGGGTGAGCCAGGTCTCTGAGAACATGAGGATGCTGCTCTCTCTGTACTCCCTCTGATGCCATGTTAACGCCGCCAACTCGTCCATCTTATTTGGGAGAAATCTCACGTTTCCCATGGTAACGGTTGGGAGAGTCGGTCTGAAGCACCTCTTCATTTCCCGGCGTTTCTTCCCAGCGCGGTTTCCACAGCGGCACTTCCGCAGTATCTCCGGCGGGATCTGGTGTTTGTCGCTGGGGGCACCACAGTGGGGCGCAGCGCGATCAGATGATCCCGGCTGTAAACAACGCGCACGCGGTCTGCTCCGTGCATCGTTACGTGGATTGTTAAAAAGTATTTGAAAAAAGTGAAAAAAAAAATGTGAAGTTGAAATGTGAAGTTGGCCTACTTATTGTCTACAACTGCCAACAAGCTCTTCTACTAAGAGAAGTCTTGTCTGGTACAGAAAACCAGCCATATGCACAACTGACAGATCTTGGCTGGAGTATCGTGGGTTGCTCGTATCAAGTACACAGTGAAAGTGATGTTATTGGCACCAGTCATAGAGTCATTGTGTGTGAAGTAACTCCTAAAGTACGCCAAACAATCAAGCTTAAGCAAGAAGTTCATTTTGTATGCAGAACCCAAGGGAAAGAACTCAGTCCACTGGATGTGATAAAGGCTCTTTCATTGAGCACACAACAAATGACAATCCAGTATCCCAGGAAGACGTTCTTTTTTATGTCCAAGGTAAAGAAAGGTATAAGACAGAAGGAAGATGGTCATTACGAACTCCCACTTCCGTTCAAAGCAGATAATCCAAATCTCCCAAATAACAAACAATATACAAAACAAAGACTCTCTTCATTGGAACGTCGTCTTAGAGGGGATGATCGATACTACAAGGATTATGTCAAGTTTATGGCTGATATAATATCTCATGGAGATGCTGAAAAGGTCCCAGAACAAGAGCTCGACAAGGAAGTAGCATGGTACATACCACACCACGGGGTGTACCACCCCCACAAGCCAGATAAGATTCGTGTAGTCTTTGATGGTTCAGCTCGCTATAAAGACACATCCCTCAATGATCACCTCTTGTCTGGACCAGATCTCACTAATGCCCTAGTCGGAGTGTTGTGCAGATTCAGGGAGGGTCCTATAGCCATAATGTGTGACGTGGAGAGAATGTTTCATCAATTCCACGTAGTCAAGGAACATCAAGACTATCTGCGATTTCTCTGGTGGGACAAAGGCAATCTGTGCTCCAAGCCATCCGTGTGCAGGATGAGAGTTCACCTTTTCGGAGCAGCTTCTTCTCCAGGATGCTGCAATTTTGGACTGAAACACCAACAACACCAAGGTAGAGGCATGACTACAAATGAACTACGTGCAAATGGAATCTATATTGTAGGGTGTGGAAGTGTTGTTTTATCACACATCTATCACTGCATGAAATGTAGAAAATACAGAAAGACTAAAAATGTTCAGCAGATGGCAGATCTGCCAGAAGTAAGAACAGAAACAGCCACTCCATTTTCTTACTGCGGGGTTGACTGTTTTGGCCTCTTCATAGTGAAAGACGGAAGAAAGGAAATTAAAAGATACGGACTATTGTTCACATGCTTATGTTTACGAGCAGTGCACATTGAAACGTTGGACGACTTAACAACCGATGCGTTCATTAACACCCTTCGTACTCTTATTGCAATAAGAGGTCACGTCCGACAAGTAAGATGTGACCAACGAACAAACTTTATGGGTGCTAGAAGAGAGTTTTTGCAGTTAATGAAAGACATTAATCAAGAACGCCAAAAGGCTATCTGTTGCGAATTTGTGTTGAATGTCCCAGCAGCCAGCCACATGGGAGGTGTATTGGAACGCTGAATTCGAACAGTACGAGACATCCTAACAGCTATGCTAGACAAATGTTCAAACCGACTGGATGTTACAAGTTTGAGAACGTTTCTTTATGAAACGATGGCAATCATCAGCAGTAGACCATTATCTGTTGAACATCTCAATGATCCCACTGGTCCAGAACCGCTTACGCCCAATCATATTTTAACTATGAAGTCTTCAGTTATTCTTCCTCCTCCTGGTCAGTTCTCTGGGGAAGATTTGTACTTGAAGAAAAGATGGAAAAGAGTCCAGTTTCTTGCAAATGAGTTCTGGCAGAGATGGAAACGAGAATATCTGTTGAATCTCCAACAATGACAAAAATGGCAGAAAGCTTCACGTGACCTGCAAGTAAACGACATTGTAATTCTGCAAGATGACAATGTACCAAGATATAAATGGAAACTTGCTCGTGTAATGAAGACATTTCAGAGCTCAAATGGAAAGGTTCGAAAGGTGAACCTGAAGACAAGTGAAACTACTTTTGACAAAGGAAAGACACAGACAAGACTAATAAACATAGAAAGACCAATATATAAGGTTGTGACTTTAATCGAAACTGACAAAGTTTGTACATAGTCAAGACACTTTAGAAAATCACATTGAAAGTTTAGTGTCACCAAAAGGTTATAAAGTTAAAGTTGGTTTGCTTTCTCGTTTAGATGGAGAAATGCTTTTGGTGTGGGATTGCTGTTATTAAAATGCGTGAATATATTTTATGTTGTTTTATGCTGTATAATATGAAGTTGCAGTGCATTATCATATCTGGCGTTTCATGAAGATAAAGAATAAATTCCGCCCGTACTCGAGAGACCGTGTGCAGTGTTGTCATTGAGGAGCTACAGTAACAATACAACTTTGCCACTACCTCATGTCAGCAGAGAAGAGAAAGCTAACACGCAGCTAAATGGCACAGATACGATGGAAAAAGAAACATCTGTGCACAATTAGGGGTGTGCCAAAATATCGATATTGCGATATATATCGCGATATTTAGTCTTACAATCGATTCTCGATGGGTTCTCACCAAGTATTGATATTATATTTTCATTTGAAGAGGCTGTTGTGCTGAGCGTCTGAGTCGCGCGCCGGAACTATTGAGCAGATGGCCGCGCTGCGTCTGACATTTTATAGCAATGCCGCTCACTCAGGAGAAGCACCGGGGAGATACAGGCTCTGTAGCGCGTGTGTGAAGCATGTCTACCTGTCAGCATTTATCCTCCATCTGTAGGAGATCCAGCCGGTAAGAAGTGACTTGGTCTGAGCGCTAGAATGTCAGCGATCACTTACTTCCTGTTTACTGTGGGAACTGGGGGCGAGCTTCGCAGTTGTTTGTGTATACTTCAGGTACTGTCGGAATCTTCACTTTTATTCACTTCGATGTTCAACCTTACATTGCTGTTTCCAAGCAATGTAATTACTTGTTGCTAATGTTAATTTAAAGTAATTCTTAAATAAAAAAGCAGGATTTGATGTTTAAACTTAAAGTTAAATGTAATTAAAATAAAGTACATAAATTCACTGTAAAATTAGGGAGGTTGCTAATTAATTGAAGCCCTTAAAATTATTTTTTACGCCATTATTATGTGTTTTAAGGTTTTTACCTATTGACTGCTGACTGAACAAATGGAAAATAGATCAAGATTGGAAAAATAATCTCAAGGGACAGTCTAAGTAAATCGGCCTTCATTTTGGATGCTCAGCCCTTTTCAAGTGAGGGAAAAGTGAACAAAAAATTAGGTCAATTTTGAGAGAGGCTGTAAAACATTATATTCATCATCCTTTGGTGTGACGTTCTGTTGGAGGTAGATAGCTGTCACTACTTGAATTATTTAATTTTTGCTCTGTTGCTTACAACAATTCTGCACTAAGTAATGTTACTGCTGATCATGTTTACTATTGTTAACATTAAATTTGACAGATAATTCCAATTCAGTTGTAGTCAATGTTTGTCAAAGACATAGTAATACTGATTTCAGGAATGTTACACAAAAGTGTCTATAATTTGTTGCACAAAATAAGAAAAAATGTTTATTATGATTGTGTTTAAGCTAAAAAAAAGATAAATGGGGATATATTTTCCCAAAAAAACATGTTCTTACATATAATGCTAGTTATTAGAGAGGATTTTTACCAATTATCGGAGTATCGCGATATTATCGATATCCTGAGCCATGTATCGCGTATCGTATCGTATCGTGAGGTACCCAGTGATTTCCAGCCCTATGCACAATAACAAAACATTAAGAGATAATCCTCTCTGGAACCATCTTGGAGCAAAGCCAAAGAATAAGTCAAACAGCTGGAGAATTGGAGGACATGGGAGGACCGACCCCCCGTGGGGAGCTGAAGCCTCTGAGGCTGACTGGCCTTCTCTTCCTACGAGACAGAGGTTCTGCAGCAGGAACACTAAAGTCCTGTGCTTTCCAAATGATATGGTTAGACCTTGTCCACACGTAGCCGGGTAACTGCTAAAACGAATATATTTCTATACGTTTAGGCCTATCATCCACACGAAACCGGAGGTTTCAGTCACTGAAAACGGTACATTTGGAAAACTCCGGCCAAAGTGAAGATTTTGGAAAACTCCGGTTCTGCGTCTGCGTGTGGACATGAATAACCGGTGATTTGCGTTTTTAAACGTCAGTTTTTGCGACAATTAATGCATACACGTCAGTACTAGCTGCGAACTCACGAACCAACTCACGCGATAAGTCATTAAAAACACGACAATGAATGAGAACAAGTATTTTTTTATTTGATTCACTAAAAAAGGAGATTGCGGTGACGTCACAGCTCTGTCTGGAGAGCGCGTGCCGCGCAGAGTCTATTGACAGTCTCAGGTGCACGTGAGAAACCTGTTCAGTGTTTTTTTTAAAAAATAACCATTCCAGCAAGTATGCTGCTGGACCTTTTTCTGTTTAAAAACACGACGAGATGCATTTAAGTTTCTGTTCGTGCACTCGCGCTTTTCCTCAAACAAGATTTCAGCATCTTCAGACTCCAAGCTGCAGAAGTGCAGCGGCAAATGAAGCCGTGAAGCTGTTAGATCTCTCCTGCCGTCCGCGTGTTGCGCTCAGGACAGACAAAGAGGTGCATCTATTTCGAAAAAAGTGTTTCCAAAACAGTTTTGCGAAAAATGTCTGTTTTGATACGCCCCAAATACCACCTACTGTAAGCGCATAAACTTTTTTTTCGAAAAATGCGAGTTTTTTTGAAATTGTGGTGTTTCCATTAGGAGGATTTATTATCGAAATTCCAATTTTCCACTGTCAACTACTGTTCTGACAAGCTCATAACCGCGTCCAAGAGCGCAAGTATGCGGGGACGTGTGGATGGAATTATTTTTAAAACGATCACGTGTGGACGCAACACTTTTTATAAAACGGAGGTCAGCAGATTTGCGTTTGTAGAAATACCCACCTACGTGTGGACATGGCCTCAGTGACATGCAGAAGAGAAAACTGAAAGCTACGGCAAAGTATCCAACAGTACAAAACATTGTACTACACACAGGGTCAAATGATGTGTCCAAGCAAAAATCTGAAGTTATAAAACAAGACTTCCTTGAACTAATAAGAACTGGGAGTTCTCTAAATGCAACTGTCTTTATCAGCTGTCCCATTCCAACAATTCGAGGAGGAGAGGAAAGATTCAGCAGGATGTTGTGCTAAACGCGTGGCTTTCTGCGACATGTGGTGACAACGGAATTCATTTCTTCAACAACTTTCACATTTTTTGGGAACGCAAACATCTTTTTAAGGAGATGGATTCAGTTTAAACAAATCAGGAGTTAAACTTTTCTCCTCCCATCTTTTTTACCTGCCAAGACTAAGATTAACAAAGACTTTTCTCAGTGTCAAGGCCAGACACAGACTGGAGCTGCCCCAACTGGAGGAAAACATCAAAAACGGGAAACCTGCCTCCGAACACCGGAAGAGGAAAAACAACGAGGACGATGGACCCTCCCAAACACCACCAAACCAACAAACTCCTGACGGTTCTCCCTCCCACTCTTCACCCTCTTCACCCTCTTCACCCCACCTGAAATTCACCGAGCAGATGAAAAAGCGAGTCGGGATTGGGCTTCGATCTACCCCTCTGGCCAATCCATTTTTGTCCCCCATAACTCTGTCACCAGAACATTCGAAGGGACGACGTAAAGCCCCACCCTCTCCTGTACAACATCATATCCTGTCCCTGCAGTCAGATGTTTGATGTGTTGAGGGTCCAGGCTGTGGAAATACCAACATTCATGATGTTCTCCAGAAAAACCTGGGACCCTGTTCTCTAGAAACACACACCGTTTCTGTACTTGTCACTAACAGGAGGAATGTAGTCTGGCCAAAACGCAAACAAAGAAGGTAAATGAAATATTATTACTCCTAGACTTCTCAAGTTAGCACTTTTAAATGTCAAGTCTTTAGCAGGAAAAACATTTTTAATTAATGATTTTATCACTGAGAACAAAGTTGATTTTATGTTTTTAGT
>NC_050525.1:33109-35792 GCF_002922805.2 Oryzias melastigma | reverse complement strand
GCATTGTAATATGAGCTTTACCGTGCTTTATCTGGACAGTAAACTGGTCAAGAAACTCTTCAGCATGCAAACACAAGAGGAGATGTTAAACATTGACTGTATCTGAGAACTGGACTGAGTGATCCATCCCCCCTGTTCGAAACAGGAAGTACCCGCTGGCTCCAATAAGCCAAAATCCTTGAGACTTCTATAGAGACATAAACAGCTGTTACTGAGTCATTTTATTTGTCAGAATAACCATTCTTGTTCTAAAACATCTTTTTAACATCTTCTTGATTATCTTATTTGTTTACTTTTTTGTGTTGTTCAAGCTTTTAAGTTATAAACTTATCAACCAGATGCATCAATAAAATTAGATGGTGCCTGCTGGCCCCCACCTCCAACATTAAAAACATTTGACTGAATGATTCCCCTCGCTGTCAGTGGTAGGGGTGTGGACTTCCAACGAGCTTACTGCTGATTGGTTGTCTTACCCCGGGCTCACACGACAAGCGTTACAGCTCAGGTGCGATGCAGGAGCGGTCTAGCTACAGCAGATGGCTCATATTAGCTACTGGATGGCTGCAACTACATGCTCTGCTGCCAACCTTGCAAAACTCCAAATTCACATGCATTCACGTGATAACCTACCATTCATATAGGAAGTACAGTAATCTCCCCTTAATTCGCTGCTGTAATGACGAGGCAGAGGCGAGCGGATCCATATGCAACGGTTTTAATGAACAGGAGCAAGACATAGGCGTGGTCAAAGTTCAGGCGTGGGTTGAGGTGGGAGGCAGGCAGGAAGACGAGTAAACAGGCAGAGATCAAAACACGAGAGAGTAAACGAAGGATAACTAGACTGCAAGGGGAGAACACAATGCAAGATTACGCAAAGAACTGGATGAGCGGGAGGAATATAAACAGTCCGGGAGATGACGTGATGAGGAACAGCTGAGGGAACCGGAACTGAAGACTGGTGCATTATGGGAAAAAATAGCTAGTATTCTGGCGAGAGCTCTCTCTGGTGGTCGGAGGAAGGCACGACAGCCTGAGTCCTGACAGAGCCCCCCCCCTGCGAGCGGCTCCGGAAGCGAGAGGTCGTCCGACGCCGGGGCCGACCCCGAGGACGAGGAGCGGCCCTGTCTGGATGGCCACGGTGAAAGTCAGCGATCAGGGAGGGGTCAAGGATGTCACCTGCAGAGACCCAGGAGCGTTCCTCGGGTCCGTACCCCTCCCAGTCGACCAGATACTGGAGACGGCCACCCCGGCGTCAGGAATCCAGGAGTTCGTGCACTAGGTAGGCCACCTCACCGTCCACCAGCAGAGGGGGAGACTCAGTCTGAGTGTCCAGTGTGGTTCCCCCGTCATGGGGTGCTGCAGCGGGCTTCAATAAGGATACATGGAAGGTAGGTGAGAAACGGCAAGTAGCAGGCAACTGAAGGCGAAATGACACAGGTGTGACCTGCCGTAGGATTTTGAATGGACCCACAAACCTAGGGCTGAGTTTCTTGCAGGGCAACCGCAGTTGCAGATCTCGTGTGGATAACCAGACCCACTGACCGGGCGCTAAACTGGGCCCCACTCTACGGCGTCGGTCTGCTTGGTCCTGATAACGACGTACGGCATGTCCCAGCTGCACATGTGCAGACTCCCATGTCTCTGCACAGCGGCGGAACCAGTCGTCGACAGCGGGCACATCCGATGGTTCCCCAGACCACGGGAAGAACGGGGGCTGGAATCCCAAAACACACTGGAAGGGTGACAAGCCCGTGGCTGTTTTCTTTAGGGAATTTTGTGCATATTCAGCCCAGATCAAATACTGACTCCAATCGGCTTGATGAGAGCTACAATATGTCCTCAGGAATCGTGTCACCTCCTGATTAAGATGTTCAACCTGACCGTTAGACTGTGGGTGATAACCAGAAGTGAGACTCACGTTAATATCCAAGCCCCTGCACATCTCTCTCCAGACCCGTGAGGTGAATTGGGGTCCACGGTCCGACACGGTGTCATCCGGTAGTCCGTAGTGGCGGAATACGTGAGTCAGCAACTGCTCAGCAGTCTCCATGGCAGTGGGCAGCTTGGGCAATGGGATAAGACGACATGCTTTGGAGAAACGGTCTATAACAGATAATATGACAGTGTGGCCTTGAGATTGTGGAAGATCAGTGATAAAGTCTACAGCGATGTGTGACCAAGGGCGTTGAGGAATAGGCAGAGGTTGTAGACGTCCAGCAGGCAATTGACGTGGAGTTTTAGCCATTTGGCAGGAAGTGCAGTGGGTCACAAACTGGGCCACATCAGCCTGCATTGTGGGCCACCAAAAAGAATTCTGCATGAGTCTGTGTGGCGCTCATACCTAGGGTTGGGCACCGATGGGATCTGATGCGGTTCCGGTGCTACCGCGGTTCTTTGGTTTCGGTTCCCTTTCGGTGCTTATTGTGGTACTTCAGTAATAAAAAATAATGCCTTTATCTTCCTAAATCCAAAGCAGAACGGCTTCAAACAAGCGCAGACTCCCTCCTGCCGTGCAGCTGTGCGCATGTAATATAAAGCATAATATAAAACTCTGTCTTAAATAAACTTAAACGTCCTTGAAATTTTAGCCTGACATTTTCCATCCATCCATCCATCTTCTTCCGCTTCATCCGGGACCGGGTCGCGGGGGCAGCAGTCTGAGCAAAGATGCCCAGACTTCCCT
>NC_050525.1:29525-30533 GCF_002922805.2 Oryzias melastigma | reverse complement strand
TGCTCTCGCATGCGTCGACTTCTTTCATCAGGAGTGATGTGGGTGGAGCCTAAGTGCATGGGCTCGGCGAAGGTGCTCTGAGGTTGAGTGGAGGTGGAAATAGCCGACAGCGGTTCAGTTCTGGGTCTTCTGGCACGGAGGAGATTGTCCAGTCTTATAGTCAATGCAATTAACTGATCCAAATCCAGATCCTCATCTCGGCAAGCGAGTTCACGTTGCAGCTCAGCAGAAAGGCCTCGGCGGTACACAGTCTTGAGTCCGCAGGGAGACCATTTAGTCTGAGCAGCTAAGGTCCGAAACTTCAGGGAATAAGCAGCAGCAGTGTCTTTACCTTGCTTAATGTCCATTAGCTGCTCTCCAGGTTCCTTTCCATCAATCGGGTGGTGGAAAACATCACGCAACAGGAATGGAAAGGTAAGGACCCGCCCGACCATATGGCGGCCAGCCACTCCAACGCTTCACCAGACAGCAAGGAGCACAGGAACGACACTTTGGATTCTTCGGTAGGATATTGCTGGGCCTGTTGATGGAGATACAGCTGGCACTGCATGAGGAACCCGTTACAACGTTCAGGTTTGCCGTTAAATTTGTCCGGTAATGACAGGCGCTCAACGGCACTTGGCAATGACGCGGAAATATCCCCAGGTCCAGCTGACCGCGAAGAAGCAGGAGGCGGCGGAACGGCCGCGGGATTAATTACCGGGTTAGCTTGCAGTCGCTCCATGATAGCTTTGGTAGCGGCGGTCAAACAATGAAGTTGTCTGCCATGCTCCAACAACATGGTGGCGAATCCGACAGGATTGGAGGGAGAGGGAACGCCCGTTGCTGGATCCAGGTCCGGCGTAATCTTCTGTAATGACGAGGCAGAGGCGAGCGGATCCAAATGCAACGGTTTTAATGAACAGGAGCAAGACATAGGTGTGGTCAAAGTTCAGGCGTGGGTTGAGGTGGGAGGCAGGCAGGAAGACGAGTAAACAGGCAGAGATCAAAACACGAGAGAGTAAACGA
>NC_050525.1:19207-25737 GCF_002922805.2 Oryzias melastigma | reverse complement strand
GTGGAGGATGCAGAAGACAGGCTTAGATGGAGGAAACTGATTCGCTGTGGCGACCCTGAAGGGAAAAGCCGAAAGGAAAAGAAGAAGAAGAAGAGTGGTAGTAAGTCAAGTGCAGCCGTCCAGTTACTCTTTAATATTGTTAAGCATCAATTAATTTCTAAATGGAGGATTAGGCGTCTAAACTCAGGAATTTATTTAGACTTGTCACTGGCAGAGATCTCCACTGAGAGAGAGAGACTTAAAACTGAAAAAAATGGACAGGTTATTCATGTGTTTCCTCAGAAGTAGCAGCACATTAACTTCATTTATAAGTTAAAGTAAATCAATAATAATAATCTTGGTTATTTTTTTTCCTCTATGCTACATGAAATAAAAGTGCTGAAATTAATTTTTAGACAGCACACTTAAGCCATTGCCAATCAAATAGTGAATAATGAGCTACTAGGATTCATATGTCTGTAAATCTGACTGTCAGTGCCTCACCAGCCATGAACCTCACCACATGTCACTCTTGTACACCACACACCACAATGAGGACATAGCAACCTCTGCCCAGAAAAATGTCTTCTCACAACTGCTAATGATGGAAACCTAATTGAAGAAGTTAGGAAATTCTATAAACTTCCATGCAGGAGTACAAAGACATGGAGAGACAACTACATAGAAAACTCCATCACTTGAAAACTGCAAACACCACTGAGGAGTTTATCGCAGACAGTCGCAAGCAAATCCAGCCAACATAAGTATAAACTTGACCTTGTTATTGTAGATATTGATGCAATGATTAACTGCTGTGAAGTATAAACCGGGCTTTAGGTATACACTGGAGAAACTCACCGACTTCTTTTTTCCATTAAAGGTGATTTGAAGAACCCCGAGCTTGTTAAGGTAGGACTTCTGGATTTCACTTTCAGATTTCTCATAGGTCAGAAAAAAAGACATTTTTTTCTGAATTAGTTTAAAATGTATCTGTGAATCTTTAAGGGTCTGAACTTACTCATTCATGCTTAGAATCTGTCCCACTCCAACCATATTTTTTTCTATTGTAAAAAAGTTACTAGTGATCTTTTAATGAAAATTGTGTTTTTAAATTCTTAGAGCATTTTTCTTAAAATGGAGGACATACATACAAGGATTTAAGATTAAAACTGCATTTCTGAGTATTTCTTTATGCAAACTGTGTTAGATCAGGAGCAGATGAAAATTGGATGCTTGAAAATGTTCAAGTTCTGACCAGTGTTGAGAATCTTACTTTCATGAAATAATTATAGTTACCAGTTACATTTCCTGAAAACTAATTGAGTTAGTAACTCAGTTACTGCACCTTAAATTATTTACTCAGCAAAGTAACTAATCCCGTTAAAATACATCAATTAATTAAATGTTTTTCCTCAGCTGCCTGCATACATGACTAAGCATTAAAATGCAATAATTTACTGATAGTGACACTTCTAACTGGTGTAATACTATGCTATTTTGTGTAGTTGCAGCAAAGAGAGGATTGAAGTTTAGAAATGTAAGTATTTATTTATCGGAAATAGCTGGATGGGTCGGTCGGTCGGTTGGTCAAGTGTTGCTTCAGGCTTTTCACGCTTCCCACTCACCAATCCCAAATCCGGGTTTCTGATTGGTCACAGCTCTGGGCTCCTGCAATTGTGCGTGCAAATGTTGAACCCGGTTGAAGATTCAGTGCGCACTCAGTGCGTGCCAATGTTAATTTTGACAGCAAATTTTAATTTAGTTTTAGTCGTAGTATTTTGACTAAAATAAGATTTAGTTTTAGTCGCTATTTAGTCATGTTGATTCTATTAATTTTAGACAAATTTTAGTAGACTAAATTGTAGTAGATATTTAGTCGACAAAAATATACAATAAAAGTAAAGGATTTGTATGAAATTATTAGAATTGGTTATATAAAGTATTAATAACACAGACATTTTATCAAATAAAAAAAAACATTTTACTCTACTTTGCTTCCAAACTTGTCATTTCTATAAATTCAGACTCAACAACTTAAAAAACATTCAAAAATAAATTATAATTCCATCCCATTTGTGATAAATGTCTAAACATAAAAAAACTTGTATTGAAGAGGTAGTCAGGAGCACAAAATGCATAAAAAAACCCTCACTAGGGAGTACACTTTCCTCCTAACTCATGTCATTTACTATGACCAGCACATGTGGTTTATTGTAACACCGCCACCAGCCAATAGAGGGCGCTGTTGTCATGTAAGACGTGATGGAGTTGGAGATTAAACCGGTGACTGCTTGCCTTGTGGTCGACCTGAAGAAGCAGCGGAGCTGCTAGCGCTCGGAAATACACAACAACGGCTGTGTCCAAATTCTGGTTCTGCATCCTCCTGAGGCCGTGGCCTTCGCAATCGTCGGGTCCTTCGTAAACGGGTAGACCGGATGTTAAGTGCACTGAATTTGGACACAGCCAACATTGATTTATAACTTTACAAAGGTCATACAAAAACAAAAAGCATCACCTGGATTTAAATGTAAACCTCTGTGCGTCAGAGCACATCCATGTGAAAAAAGCGCTTCTCTACCGTGAAGCACCGGCGCGACTTAGCTTGGCAAAAACCAAACTATATAAAGCAAACTATTTCAGATAATCCTACCCTTTAAAATGCCACAACAGTTAGAAGGTTAGGGGTAGGATTCAGCCCAATACGCTGGAAATAATCGTGTTTGTATGTTTACCTTTGCTTGGATTTCAGGGTGGATAGTCTGCAAACGTCGCTTCAGGTTTTCTCGTGTTTTAGTCTATGATGGTCGCTCCACACAACGTCTTGTTGAGGGTCACGTTAAAAGTAAAATTTGTCCTTTTATGTACTCTTCTTTTTCTACCTGGAGTAGATTTTTTTCACCTATATCACAGACACAATTCATTGAATTAGCGTCTTAGCGGGTGGCTGCAGGGCTCTGTGTTCTGATTGGATCGCTTTGCATTTGCTCCCGCCCTCCTCCACCAGCAGTCATTATGATTGGATGTCGTCTTCAAAGAGCATTTTTGTTTCGTTTCTATTCATTGACGAAAGTGTCCATTAATCCAGTTAAAGTTTTCCAAGTTTCTTGGATCTGTTTTCTCTTTCGTTATAGTCTTGCATGCTTCTCTAGATCAGTATGGTATTTCGACAGGTGATCATTTAGACAAACAGCCAAACCCTTCAGGTTTTTACGTTGTTTCATCAGAGCTATCTTGTGCTTTCGATTTACAAACCTGATCAGGATGGCTGGTTTATCCGTATTCTTTCTCCGAGGAAGCGGATGACAGATCTCAACAGTGTTTAGGTCCAAGGAAATCCCTTTAGACGCAAGAAATACTCCAACCTGATTCTCTACGCTCACATTAGCATCTCCAACAGCTCCGTTAGCATCCATGCTTCCGCGAGTTGTTGTAGCAGTGATAGCTTAGCCTCAAGCTATTACAGTGTTGATATCTTAGCATCCATGAGAAGCATTGGAGTTAGCTTGACCTGGAAATCAGCAAGCGATTTTAGAGCTCTGTCAAATCAGCTTCAAAATTTTTTTTCGGTGCCATGTACAACTCTCTTTGCTGCAGTAGCTGTTTTGCAGTAGCTCGGTGATTAAAGCCGCTTGTTAGCAACTTTTAAAAGACTTTAAAAGACGAAGAGTTGAGGAGAGTTGAAGACACGTGTCAACTCGCTCATGAAACGGAACCGGAAAAAAAAAAGTTAAAAGCCCCCTTGTATGCTTACCATACAAGGGGAGAAAGAAAACAAATACTGCAATACACCCCACTCAGTGACAAGCATGCACACACGTGAAAAGGATTGGGTCCACACCAGCAAAGACACACAAATGAGCCTGTACTGTCATTGCCCAACACGATCTGCCCAAGCACTTCACCCCAAAAAGGAGGGACGAAAATAAAAGCAGTAAGTGGGTAGAAGGATGCTGAGTCTAGAGCTGCCAGGAAAGAGGTCTAGAGGAAGACCAAAGAGGAGGTTTATGGATGCAGTGAATGAAGACATGAAGGTGGCTGGTGTTAGAGTGGAGGATGCTGAAGACAGGCTTAGATGGAGGAAACTGATTCGCTGTGGCGACCCCTGAAGGGAAAAGCCCAAAGGAAAAGAAGAAGTGGGATAGTCAGCAGACTAAAACCAGATTTTAAAAAAAGATATGCTGACCCCCAACCACACAGACCTACAACTTCACACTTAAAAAGTTAATCTGATTAAAATAGTTAAAAAAAAAAAAGAAAACGCACACGTCCATGCAGGGGCCTCTCAGGGCGTGACGCTCCTTCACATGTCCAACCTTGGAGGCTGGCTAACGTGGACCTGTGCCAGTCCTACTGGCCATCTTGTGGCCTATAACAGCATTCTCCGTCGGCCTGTAACAGGGCTGGCAGAGCTTCTTGCACTGCACAGCGTGAAGAAAGAAAAAAAAAAACAAAACCAGCTGTCCAAAACAGCCTTCCAAAACCAGTGGTGCCTTGTCTGGACCTAAAATTGATAAAAGTTAAAGTTAAGAATTAAAACCAACAGACATACAGGCAACCATCTAAAGTGCTTCCATATCGCCTGATTGGCTGAAAGAAAAATGATCCCCACAGTGTGCTCGCAAACCAGGTAAGCTGCTCTGAATACCAAAGTGCTCTGTTTGGCGGAGTGGGACAACTTTTCAGCCCGGGAGTTTAGTGGTCAAGACCAGCCCATTTTTCGTCACATGCAAAATTAAGCAAGCATTTTGAATGTAAAATAAATATTTTATTACAGTTGGGGGTCTGGTCATAAATAGCAAATAAATAATTATAATAAAAAACTTGTGGTTTAACAGAAACATTTCCCTGTATGAAAATGTGAATGAAAAGATAAATTTCACTTTTTTTAACATTTGAAAAAACATCACCATAATAACTCCAGAATCTACAGCATAAGTCACCACATAAGAAGTGAACTAGTTTCTGCAACATTATTTGTTACTTTGTCACAGTCAATGGACATAAGAATTTATTTTTCTGTTGACATGAGCATAAATGCCTCGAAGTGGTCCTGACTGAGCATGCTCCAGCCTGTTTTAATGAACTTCAGAATGGAGATGGTTCTCTGACATGAAACTTAGGAAAATAAAAGCTGAATGAGAATGTGAATGTCAGCCCAATATCTGGGTATCCATCAGTGAAAACATTAGATTGTGTCAGTATTAGTGCTGAGAATCTCAGAGTCACTCACAATACGATGCGATTCACGAAACATGGCTCACGATGCAAACAGTATTGCAATATGTTTAGCATTGCAACTGTCAATATGTTACCTTGTTAATTTATGACATATAACTATTTTAAACATAAATCTATATTTTTATTTTCTTCCCAATCTTTTTTTTTAGAATAATTTAAAACACGTTATGTACATTTTACGCCTTTTCCAACATTAAAATATTCAGTCATTTTCTTGACCGCTCTGTTCCATTCATTAGGGGGTGCCGGAGCCTAACCCGGCTACTGATGGGCGAAGGCGGGGTTCACCCTGGACAGGTCGCCAGTCTGTCTCAGGGCCTCAATCACACACCCATTCACTCTCACATTCACACCTAGGGGCAATTCAGAGTCACCAATTAACCTATGAAGCATGTTTTTGGACGGTGGGAGGAAGCCGGAGTCCCCGGTGAAAACCCACGCATGCACGGGGAGAACATGCAAACTCCACACAGAAAGGTCCCAGTTGATGTTTCTGTTTCAAATCCCCCAGCTGGGAAGTAAACCGGGGCCTTCTGGCTGAGAGGCAAGAGCGCTAAACACTGCACCACCGTGCAGCCCTGCACATTAAAATAACATTATCAATAAATACTAACATGTTTTTGCAATATTCACATACATTTTAAGGTAATGAACAAATAAACTAATAAACAAAGCTCTAGTTAAGAACCGAAATGAAGAGTAAATCAAATGGTCTCACTTCAAAGAGCAATAGATGTGGAAATTAAAAAAAATAATAATTCAAATTCACTTTAATTAATTTTACATTTTATGTCAGAGATTTTGTTATTGTTGAGTCAACTTATGAACTTTCATCCTGTTAATATTATAATATCATTGTTTTTTTATATGCTGCTGACAGGGCTGAACACAGGACAGGACTCAGATGCAGAGCTTGAGGATTTAATTCCTTGGATCAATAGCAGAGCTTGCTTGGCAGGTAAAGACACATGACAAACAGGCACAGGACAAAGGGAAACGCAGGCTATAAATACATGAGGAGGGAGAGGCACAGGTGGGAACGATTGGGGAAAATTAGGCAGACACAGGTGTGGGAGGGGCAGACACCACAGGAAGAGGAAGGTCTGGAACGAGAGGTAGATTAGTCTTTCAAAATAAAACCGGAACCCCACACAAAACAACAGGAAGCCTGACGAGACCTGACAGAACCCCCCCCTCAAGGACCGACTCCTGACGGTCCAGGAGTCCTAGACCTAAAGAAATCCGTCAGGAGCGACCTGTCCACAATAAAGCGGTCTGGTATCCACTGTCGCTCCTCCGGACCGTATCCCTTC
>NC_050525.1:12073-14092 GCF_002922805.2 Oryzias melastigma | reverse complement strand
GACCAGGATGGATAGGATCAGGAATGAATACATCAGAGGGACAGCACATGTTAGAGGTTTTGGAGATAAAGTCAGAGAGGCCAGACTTTCCGCTCGTGGCCGCTCTGCCTCCCGCGTGTTCTCACCTGTGGAGCAGGTGGAGAGAGAGCGGACGCGGAGCCCCGCCCCTCCCCACTGTGGAGAAGAAGCGGAGAAAAGCATTCCGTGTTCGCAGTGTACCCAGTATACGCAGTGGCCCTCGAAGGAGGGTAGAAAGCGCTATACAAGTATACGCCATTTACCATTTACCATTTACCCGCGCCACTATGTATTGAGGCATTTAGACAAAAAGTGCATGTCCCCATGTCGGCAGCTCCAAACACTGTGATATAATGGATAATAGAAAAACATCAGTGACGCGGATTTTTTTTTTTACTATGAAGCTGAGCTGGCGGCTCCTTTGAATTGCCGCCCTGCTCAGCCGTCGTACCGCTCGTTCTCATAACCACTATTGCTTCCTACATATTTTTACTCGCTAATCATCCATCTGGCCCACGGCCGCTTCTCTGTCCGGCCCATAGACCGTCTAAATAGAACGTTATTCACGTGAATACTTTTTCCATGATGGCCACTGACCGGCCCATGAATGAAGCGCCCCACCGGGAATCCTCCCGCCCTTGGTTTGGTGACTGAATATAAAAAACTAAAATAAAAACCAAATCACCAGTCTTTCCAAGGGAAACAGCAGTGCTAATCTTACCCAAACAGTCAGAAAGATAACAACCAGGAAGTAGGCAGGGCTGGGCACTGTGCATGAGATGCCCATGGGGTGAGCCAAACCATTTTTATACCCTTCCCAGGTAGTTGAGGAGATTAGAAGATTGACTGCAGACTGCACAGACTGCTGCTACATGCATTTAGTGAAAGAAGCTAATTACATTTTTAATCCCTTCTTTCCAGGTGCAACCATCGTCCTCCTGGGTAAAACAAATTCTTCAATTCAACATTTCCCTTCTTTTTCTGACTTCTTCCTTTGCTCTAATGCATCTTAAATCTGGGTTTGTGCACAGAGGAAACCAATCGCAGAGCTACAGAATGGCGTCGATCTCAGTCAGAAAACCATTGTGGGAAAAGTTGTGGAGAAATCTGGCCTGCTTACATATGAAACCAAGGACAAGCAAAAGAGGTTCTTCTTCTACCTGGGAATCGCTGATGACAGCGGCTGCATCAAAGTGATGGTGTACAGACTAGATAAATATTCTTTTTTTAAAGTGGGGGAATGCTACAATTTCAGAAATGTGATTGTGAAGGAAAACATGATAAAATTCACCATGAATAGCAGCACTTCAAAGTTTTGCAAGGATAAACTTGATGTTCCCAAAGAGCTGGAGCTGAAGGCTCAGATGCTGATTTACGGACAGGATCCAGCTGTCTCAAGCGAGGAGATCAAACATTTGGATGAGAAGAAGAGAGTCAGTGTAGAAGGAACTGTGACAGAGGTACTTATCTTTTAGCTATTTTTTTTTTCACTTTTCCATCAGTTCCTCTGTGGTCTTTTGGCTACTACAATCTGTTTGTTTTTCAACCTCTTAAACTTGTTTTCATTTTCCAGATTGGGAAAATTGACTCAGTTGTGATGGAGGAAAAACAGACAAAAAAAAATATACAAAAGTTCAAACTTAAAGACTGCATAGGATCGATCTATATCACTTTGTGGGGTGAAGACATCCAGCACCTCAAAGGTGTTTCTGTGGGAGACACGGTCAAGGTGACCAACGTGATGACCAATCACTACCGTGGCACCGTCTCACTGAACTCCACAGACTCCACCAGAATCTTCAAGGTAGCGTTCTGCATGAATCATGCTTTCTTTCTTTAGTACAAAGATTTGTCTGAGTTCTTATCCTTTCCTGACTTGGAACCACAAGCTAAAGTTTGTTTTCTTTTGAAAGAAATATTTTTGTTTTTTATTGTTTGAGGCTCCAAACTTGCTTTGTTCCAGGAGAAAGGGGTTTTCTGTCCACGTTACTGAATGAAATC
>NC_050525.1:0-11728 GCF_002922805.2 Oryzias melastigma | reverse complement strand
GTGTTTCTGTGGGAGACACGGTCAAGGTGACCAACGTGATGACCAATCACTACCGTGGCACCGTCTCACTGAACTCCACAGACTCCACCAGAATCTTCAAGGTAGCGTTCTGCATGAATCATGCTTTCTTTCTTTAGTACAAAGATTTGTCTGAGTTCTTATCCTTTCCTGACTTGGAACCACAAGCTAAAGTTTGTTTTCTTTTGAAAGAAATATTTTTGTTTTTTATTGTTTGAGGCTCCAAACTTGCTTTGTTCCAGGAGAAAGGGGTTTTCTGTCCACGTTACTGAATGAAATCTCTGCTTTTGTTCCAGTTACAAAGCGCTGCCCTCCAGAAAGACCAAATAGAAATCATCGGCATTAAAAAAACAGGGAAGCTGCAGACAAAGCTGGATGTTGCTATAGACGGGCAATTTAAGGTTTTGTCCCTGAAGTCTGCGGTCCTTGCAGAAGCGCTGGGGATCCAGCAAGGATCCAACTTTGAGGACAGAGTTTTGGAGAAAATCCCTTGCTTGGCAAGAGCTGAAATAAAAGGAGACACAATCCTGACGTTCACAGTCTAGGAAAATGGGGAAAGAGTTCATATGTAGGTCTAACTTCAAGGAAAATGTTTTATGCTAATTGTTAATTCTTGCATTTATGTCTTTGAGACTGCAGATGGAATGAGCTTTTATAGTTATAGCTTGGTACAAAGCATCATTTCGTTAATTAATGCTACTGTACACAATCCCTGTCCATCCATCCATCCATCTTCCTCCGCTTCATCCGGGACCGGGTCGCGGGGGCAGCAGTCTAAGCAAAGATGCCCAGACTTCCCTCTCCCCGGCCACTTCCTCCAGCTCTTCTGGGGGGACCCCGAGGCGTTCCCAGGCAAGCCGAGAAACATAGTCTCTCCAGCGTGTCCTGGGTCTTCCCCGAGGCCTCCGCCCAGTGGGACATGCCCGGAACACCTCACCTCCCTGTCAAATAAACAAAAAAAAATAAAGAAAACGTGTATTGACTACAACAACGTTATTGCCTTGGTTACTGATGGTGTGTGCTTAAATTGCTCAAATAATTTGTTCAATGTAATACCTAAAGAATTTTAAATTTAACACTAAAACATTAAATAGATTTGCAGATGGTGACACTTTCAAGTTACATAATAAATCAGCCTGGTTGTCTAGTCTTTTGGGTGCCGGTCCCCTGGGATCAGCGGCCTCCTCTCCATGTTGGGAGTGGGATCCTAGAGATTTATGATCTAGAACAGGGGATCAAACTACATCGGAGCCTGGGGGTGTCCAGGTCTCGGTGGTGCGGATTTCGGTCCTTGCTCTCGAGAACTATTCCTCTCCAAAACTCCATCAGTGGGTGTGCCTGGTCGGCCCTTGTTACATCACTCCTCTGGGACCCTGGTTTCTCTTGGGTGTCTCTCTGCTGGGCTTCCCGGCTCCCCCTGGACCTTCCGCGGCGGGAACGGGCCGGCGTCTGGGGCATGGAAGCGGGTCACCCTTGGGGGGCCCTGGCTTGTACCTGGGGTGGGGCGGGGGGGTGCTTGGCGCTGCTGGGTGGTGGTTGGCTCCTCCTCTGGGGTTGGGGGACTCGCATCGGCCTTCTGGGGGGATGGGGGGGTTGATGTTCTGGTAGAGCTGGGGCCTGCACTCTCTGTGTTCCTGTGCCTTCCTGCTCTTGGGTGTGGGGGCCCTCTGCTGTGGCCCCGCGTGCCTCGGTCTGGATATTTGGCGGGATTGCCCGGCTCCATGGCGGGTGTTGGGGGGGGTCCGGGCTGCTTCCCCGGTGGGGGGGCCGTGGTGTGGGGATGGCCGGGTTCTTTCTCCCTTTGTACATTCCATCATCATTCACATCAGCAAAACATAAACACTCACCTGAGCACAGGTGTCAACTCACCTTAGCACTAATAGTATGCGTGACAGAAGGAAAGTCTTTAGTGGTATTCGTTTCTACAATTAAGTGTGCCTTGGCTGCAGTTGTATTGTGTACATTTACTACTTTAAATGTAAAGACTATTTTAGCCAACAGGTATGTGTACAACTACTGAGTGTGTGTGTAGACAGGCCCCGCTCATTTCAGATTGCTATTTAGACCTGGTTGTTTCATGATGTTACCTCCCTCTGTTACCATCTTCTTTTTTCTCTAAACCGCCCTCTTTTACCCCATCCTCCTCTTCTTTGTTTCCGTCCGGTCCAACAAAAAAGGAAAAAGGGTACAGCATAATCAATATAAATAACGTTTAGTATAAAATACAACAGGGGTTTATATTCAATAATCCCTGTTGGGACATTAAAATCTGTCCAGCACAGGAGGCCATCCATCCATCCATCTTCCTCCGCTTCATTCGGGACCGGGTCGCGGGGGCAGCAGTCTAAGCAAAGATGCCCAGACTTCCCTCTCCCCAGCCACTTCCTCCAGCTCTTCTGGGGGGACCCTGAGGCGTTCCCAGGCAAGCCGAGAAACATAGTCTCTCCAGCGTGTCCTGGGTCTTCCCCGGGGCCTCCGCCCAGTGGGACATGCCCGGAACACCTCACCAGGGAGGTGTCCAGGAGGCATCCGGATCAGATGCCCGAGCCACCTCAACTGGCTCCTCTCGATGCAGAGGAGAAGCGGCTCTACTCCGAGCTCTCTCCGGGTGACCGAGCTTCTCACCCTATCTCTAAGGGAGCGTCCAGCCACCCTGCGGAGAAAACTCATTTCAGTCGCTTGTAGTCGGGATCTCGTTCTTTTGGTCACGACCCAGAGCTCATGACCATAGGTGAGTACTGGAACGAAGATCGACCGGTAAATCGAGAGCTTTGCTTTCTGGCTCAGCTCTCTTTTCACCACAATGGACCGGTACAGCGACCGCATAATAGCGGACGCAGCTCCAATCCGCCTGTCGATCTCACGCTCCAGTCCTCCATCACTCGTGAACAAGACCCCAAGATATTTAAACTGCTCCACCTGAGGCAGGAGCACTCCACCCACCGAGAGAGGGAAAACTACCTTTCTCCGGTCGAGGACCATGGCCTCAGATTTAGCGGTGCTGACCCTCATCCCAGTTGCTTCACACTCGGCTGCAAACCGCTCCAATGCATCCTGGAGGTCCCAGTTCGATGGAGCCAACAAAACAACATCATCTACAAAGAGCAGAGATGAAATCCTGTGGTACCCAAACCAGATCCCCTCCGGCCCCTGACTGCGCCTAGAAATTCTGTCCATAAAGACTATGAACAGAACCAGTGATGAATTGCAGCCCTGCCGGAGTCCAACATGCACCGGAAACAGGTCTGACTTACTGCCGGCCATGCGAACCAAGCTCCTGCTCCGGTCGTACAGAGACCGGACAGCCCTGAGTAGGGCTCCCCGGACCCCATACTCCCAGAGCACCCTCTACAAGGACACAACGGGGAACGCGGTCGAACGCCTTCTCCAAATCCACAAAACACATATGGACTGGATGAGCGAACTCCCACGAACCCTCCAGCACACTGAAGAGGGTGTAGAGCTGGTCCACTGTTCCACGACCAGGACGGAAACCACACTGTTTATCTTGAATCTGAGGTTTGACTATCGAATGGACTCTCCTCTCCAGTACCCTGGCATAGACTTTCCCAGGGAGGCTGAGGAGTGTGATTCCCCGGTAGTTGGAACACACCCTCCGGTCCCCCTTCTTGAAAAGGGGAACCACCACCCCAGTCTGCCAGTCCACTGGTACAGTTCCTGTTTGCCACGCAATGCTGCAGAGACGTGTCAGCCAAGACACTCCCACAGCATCCAGAGACTTGAGGGAATCAGGGCGAACCTCATCCACCCCTGGAGCCTTGCCACCGAGGAGCTCTTTGACTACCTCGGTGACCTCAGCTTGGGTGATGGACAGTTCCACCCCAGTGTCCTCAGCCTCTGCTTCCTCAACGGAAGGTGTGTCAGCAGGGTTGAGGAGATCCTCAAAGTATTCCTTCCACCGCCCGACAATGTCCCCAGTTGAGGTCAGCAGTTCCCCACCTGCACTGAAAACGGTGCCTGCAGAAAACTGCTTTCCCTAAACTGCTTACCTGAGGCGCCGGATGGTTTGCCAGAATCTCTTTGAGGCCAACCGGTAGTCATTCTCCATGGCCTCACCAAACTCCTCCCAGGAGCGAGTTTTTGCCTCCAACACAGCCTGGGCCGCAGCTCGCTTAAACTGCCGGTACCTGTCAGCTGCCTCTGGAGTCCCACAAGCCAGCCAGGCCTGATAGGACTTCTTCAGCTTGACGGCAACCCTTACTTCCGGTGTCCACCACCGGGTTTGGGGGTTGCCACCACAACAGGCACCAGAGACCTTGCGGCCGCAGCTCCGGAAAGCAGCAGAGACAATAGAAGTTGAGAACATGGTCCACTCAGACTCCATGTCACCAACCTCCCTCGGTACCTGCTTGAAGTTTTCCCGGATGTGGGAGTTAAAGACCTCCCTGACGGAGGGCTCAGCCAATCGTTCCCAGCAGACCCTCACAGTACGTTTAGGTCTGCCGAGTCTTTTCGGCCTCCTCCCCCGCCAGCAAATCCAACTCACCACCAAGTAGTGATCAGTGGACAGCTCAGCCCCTCTCTTTACCCGAGTGTCAAGAACACACGGCCGGAGATTGCCTGAAACAACTACAAAGTCGATCATCGATCTCCTACCTAGGGTGTCCTGATGCCAGGTGTACTGATGGACACCTTTGTGTTAGAACATGGTGTTAGTTATGGACAAACTATGACATGCACAGAAGTTCAACAACAAAACACCGCTCGGGTTCAGGTCAGGGAGGCCATTCCTACCAATCACGCCCCTCCAGGTGCCACTGTCATTGCTCACGTGGGCATTGAAGTCCCCCAGGAGGACAACGGAGTCCCCCATTGGGGCACTTTCCAGTACCCCTTCAAGAGACACCAAGAAGGCCGGGTACTCCGAACTGCTGTTCGGCCCGTAAGCCGAAACTACAGTCAGAAACCTGTCCCTCACCCGAAGGCGAAGGGACACGACCCTCTCATCCACCGGTACAAACTCCAACACCTGGCGGCTGAGCTGGGGGTTCACGAGCAAGCCCACCCCAGCCGGTCGCCTCTCACCATGGGCAACTCCAGAGTGGTAGAGAGTCCAGCCTTTATCGAGGGACTGAGTTTCAGAGCCTAGGCTGTGCGTCGAGGTGAGCCCAACTATATCTAGTCGGTATCTCTCAACCTCTCGCACAAGCTCAGGCTCCTTCCCTCCCAGAGAGGTGACATTCCATGTCCCAAAAGCCAAATTCCATGACCAGGGTTTGGGCCGCCAAGGCACTTGCCTTCGACTGCCACCCAAACCACAATGCAGAAGCCCCTCCTCCCTGAGGAGTTTTATCCGGAGCTTCCACATCCCAAAACTGCTGCACCTGTGTGAGAGGAGGAGACACAGGGCAGACAAACAGACAGAAATACAGCTCAGGGCCGTAACAGTCCCCCCCCAACAAAGAAGAGGCCCCAAGGGCAAAAAGAAAAATTACCAAATGGAGATGGGCATAGGACACTTGGCCCGGGCCGAAGCGCAGAAAACGTCCCTCCCAGGATGCAGAACAATGCAACTCCTCCCCTGCAGGCCCCCACCATCTGAGAGAAGGCAGCAGGACAACCACAGACCCGCAGGAACATGTACCGGGGACAGCTGAGCTACCATTACCATCCATGACAGGGCCCATTTCCAGTCAGCACTCAGGTGTGCCATGATCCATACAGGCAATTCTGACCGCAATACAGAACACCAATGGGACTGGATCTCCCACAAAACCCTAAAAACAGAAAGAAAACAAGACAAAGTACAACACAACACGGCCAAACAGGGACTGACCCCAGACAGTAACAGGCAAACAAAATGGAAAAGAGGCTCAAATGAAAAATTATTATTGCACAGGGGACCTGGTTCCAATACTTTACACTTCTCAGTAGGTTCGTTAGAGCCGCCCCCAGCGGAACAAGCCAGCTCCTGAAAATCATCCGGCCTCCACTCCATCACCATGTTGTCACTGGCATCAAACTGACAGCCCACTGAGGAACAGGGCCGTGCAGAGACATTTGGAGGGGCAGGTGCTCAAAGTTAAAAAAAAGGGCACATGGAACAAAAATTTGAAGCACCGCACAACACACCTTACAAAATATGGTGCTGATTCATGATCTGCCTTTAATTATTATTCATTAGTAAAAATAATAAAAAATTATATGAAATAATGTGTCTTTGCATCTGTACATATTCATTTTTTATATAGCCCATATTTACAAAACACAGATTGCTAGCTTCAAGGAGACAAACTACGATTCAAAATTAACCGACACTGTAACCAAATAACGCTAGATTACTAATCTAAAAATTCACTTTAAAATATCGGATGAAGGGACATTACAACAGTAACCAGAGCAAACGTTAACTGCTCCTAAATCAACCTTTCTCCCCCACCTGCCTATGTGGACAGCACACGCAGCCCAACTAGCCTATCTTGGTGTAGGTATGTGACAAAAATGTTCAAATTAGGTTGATTGCTCTGATATTTATATCTCTGGAACGGGCTGAAAGAGATCATTCAAACGGTATAAAAATCATTAAGATAGCTCAAAGAATAAGAAAGTTATGGCACATTAGGTGATCAAAAGTAGGGTATAATTGTATTCCTAAATAAACAGCCAAACAGTGACATATTTGTGACCAGAAACAAAGATTAGAGTCTTTAAATTGTCGTAACTTTCTCATTACTTGTCCAATCCGCGAAAGGAGGGTATCGTTGGAAAGTGGATCAAGCAAACTGCAAGAATTAAGTCACAAATTTAGTATTAAATCAATATTAATGTCAATATTATCAAATAGTAGGTGTGTTTGAGATCCCCAGCGCCTCGCCTGCATCGTCGGCGAGACTAAGCTGCTGCTGGAGGGGGCGGAGAAAGGCGCCTGAGATGAAGGTGAACGACGAGACTGTACGAGATCAAGGAGTTGGGGGTTGTCCTTAACATTGTCTGAAAGTTAATAAGCCACTCCTCCTGGTATGATTTGTGCTGTTGTGTCTTTTATATTATTTTTTAACATCTTTTAGAGTAAAACAGTTAATAAAATAGCTGCGGGATTCATGCACTGTCCCAAATAAATAAATAAAATTAAATTAAAGTTAAGTTTTAGAGACAACAATAACAAATATAACCACAGATTATTTGAAATCTTGTTTATTTTTTCATCAGTGATTCACTACCTTCCAGAAAAAGTAAAAAAATACACCGATGTCCTTCATTTAGCGCCAGTTATTTCACACCGAACTACAAGAACTGTGTGGACTCAGTTTCCCACAATGCATTGTTTTGTAGTCATCACGGCGGCATGCACCCAGCGCAGTACCTATTTTCTGGCTGCGCTGGCTTAGGAAGGCGCCTTGAAACCTTCGTGACGGCGCACATTTTACGTCAGTGCAAGAAACTAACCAACATGCACCGCAATCTAGGTGATCTGCGCAGCGCCGGGGATCTCAAACACACCTATTCATACAGAAACCTGCTCCTGTATGCCTGTACACATCGCTTGCAGCCAATCAGCTTGCTAGATTTGGTCACGTGACCTCCCGTCCCAGCATTCAATTCTTCGACACGGAGGCTTGCGAATCAAAAAACAGTATCTGCTAATTGTTTTTTTCTCATGAAAATTACAGGAGATGTAGAATAAATCAACAGTAATCGACTGTGGAGAAATTAGATGACCACTAACTTTTTTTTTTTTTTTAAAGCTGACGAGTGGTTTTGTGAACTGCAATTTTCGGCCGAAAAATGTCCTAGCTTGTACTGCACGGATTAAAAAAAAATCCAAAAGCAGGTTAAAGAAAAAATTCTGGACTATAATATAAGTAGATCTGCTCGCATGTATACTATCCACCGATTTAGTTACGCTCGTTCTAAATAGGAGAGTACCCTGCAGCCTCGCGCGCAGGCTGAACAGCAGCTCTGGCAGAAAGTTCCGGCGCCGAAGCTGCACATACGCGCGGTCGCAAAACACACACAGCATGTCCACTTCACTGTCTGTCATTTTCCAAGAATATACCAAACAATTTGCACATTGAACAACGAATACCGCTGGATAGCCTACTCAGCGGTCCTTGGCCACTTCTTATCGTACTGTCAGGTCTTCAGGGCTGCAGCTCTGATGCTTCCGAGGAGGTCAGGGCAAGTTTACGCGGATCACGTGATCCAGGGACCGAAATTGAAACTTTTTTATTTTTTTATTTTTATTTTTTATTTTTGAAGGAGCACAGACAGGCTTTCTCCCAGACATATTTACAAAAAAAATAATAATAAAAAAAAAGGAACATTGACAAAAGGGCACTTTGGGCATCAAGGGGCAAAGGGGCAGGTGCCCGAGCACCCAGCGCCCCCCCCCTCTGCACGTGCCTGCTGAGGAAGCACATGTCACACTACCTATAGGGGATAGATCAGCCCGGACTTTACCACCAGCGATGTCAGTTCCCAAGATGATGTGGACACCATCAACCGGCAAAGCTGGACGCACCCCCATGGACACCACCCCCTGGAAAAAACCACAGGAGAGCATAAACCTATGCTGAGGTACATGTAAAACATCCAGACTCAGTCCCACCACAGGAATGTTGGAACCAGCAAAGGTTTCAGAGAATGGCAATGTGGAGGATACAATAAAGGAGTCCAAAGCTCCAGTGTCACACAAAATTTTAACGCGCACCAGATCCCCACCACCAACCACTGATACTAAACCATTAGTGATGAATGGCAAATAAGACTGAGTCTCAGACTTGACCCCCCCTGCAGTTGCTGATTGAACCTGCAAAACCGACGAGGCACACAAGGCTGACTGAGGAGCACCAGGCACCTTCTCCAGTCTAGATTTTAGGAGGAAACACTCATTTTTCCAGTGCCCGTACCGGTGACAATAATTACAGACATCATGTTCCCGCCTACCTCGACGACCCATGTTAGGTGACCGGTCCGAGGAGCCACGGCCTGGGCCAGACCTGGCTGTTGAAGAGTGTGTCAAATGATAATCGTTAGCCGGAGCAGCAGCTTCAGCCACTGACTTAACTCCACGATCACCAACATAAGTGGAAACACAAGCAGGGACAGAAACCTTGAATTGTTCTAAGAGCATCAGTTCTCTCAGACCCTCAAAGGTGTTAACACTAACAGAAAGACACCAAGAATCAAAATGCCTGACCAGGTCCCGCATAAACTCTAGATGAGTCTGATCACCCCGCCTACAGCCTCGAAACCGTTGTCTGTAAGCTTCTGGAACCAACTCATATGCTTTCATTATTGCTGATTTTACAGTCGAATAGCTAGCACTCTCAGCACCAACCAATGCTGAGAAGGCCTGCTGTGCTTTCCCTGTCAAAACACACTGCAAAAGCAACAAACGGGTTCCCTCAGTCCAACCCCGAGTCACTGCCAGGTGTTCAAACAACACAAACAAAGTTTCTGGATCCTTCTCCTCAAATTTTGGAACCAAACTCACAAAGTTCATCAGAGTGATGATCCACGGGCACAGGACGTTCAGCCCAGGTCCTCTCACGTTCTATTTCTAACTGGATCAGCAGCAGCTCTTTCTGCTGCTCAAAAGTTAACGCAGCAGTTGATCCAGAAGCCAACGAAACTGCACCATAGGACGAGCCGAACCGAGCTTCAGAATTCCCGAATCTGACAACCCCGCCTTTCATATGAACCAAAATCCGCTCTTTGCTCATTCTAGCGTCACCAACGTCAACACTATAATGCTCTGTGAGCAAGAGCAGCTGTTTTTTTGGGCACAATTCTAAACTAGACTCAGAAGGAGACTCAATAAAATCCTCCACCACGCCGTCCATGATTCACAAACATGCAAAGAGTTGTAAACAAACAATGTGCGCAGCAAAAAGGTAGGTGTGTCCCGCTAACTGCCTAGCCCCAAACTAGCTCGCTCAACTCTAGTCTTTAGGAGGCGTAGCGGGGGTATTTATGCACTGAAAATCCAATAGTCAGGAAAAGTGACCAGAGAAACGGGCCACCCCCCCCAAACCTTGGACATAGGGGAAAGGGAGAGGGAAGCTCTGCCCACCGTACCTCCGCACTAAAACAGATACCTGCGGCGAGTCCCCTATGGANAACGGTGCCGGATTTCGGTTCCAAATTTCATTGAAGTTTCATTTCTCTTTATTCAAAGTAGGGACCTCTTTACACATGTCATGGTTAGAAAGCATCATCTATAATACTGTCTTTGTTATATTTAAATAACCTAATAAATGATTCTAAAGAGTAAGGCAAGGCAAGTTTATTTGTATAGACAATTCAAAGTGCTTTGCATAAAACATTAAAAGAAACAATCAAAAGAAATAGTAAAAATATGATCATTAAAATACAATTAAAAGAAAGTAAAAAGATTTTAATTTAAAACAAGCATAGATAAACAGTGCGGACGTAAACTTTTGAATACATATTAATCAAATGCAGCTGAGAACAGGTGAGTCTTTAACCTGGATTTAAATACACTGAGTGTTTCAGCAGATCTAATGTTTTCTAGAAGTCTGTTCCAGATCTGTGGTGCATAGAAGCTGAATGCAGCTTCTCCATGTTTAGTTCTGACTCTAGGAACTGATAAAAGACCGGATCCTGATGACCGGAGAGGTCTGGCTGGTACATACTGGGTCAGGAGGTCAGTCATGTATTTTGGTGCTAAACCATTCAAAGCTTTATAAACCAGTAACAGAACTTTAAAGTCTATCCTCTGACAGACAGGTAACCAGTGTAAAGACCTCAGAACTGGACTGATGTGGTCTACTTTCTTGGTCCTTGTGAGAACCCGAGCAGCAGAGTTCTGAATAAGCTGCAGTTTCCTGATGGATTTTTTTTTTTTGAAAGAATCTCCTTCAAAAGTCAAACACTATTTCTTATTTTAAAAAAAAAGATATGATTATTTTGATTTATTTATTTTTTAAGTTTTATTTATGCCCTCCAAAACAAAAGTTATTTGATGTTCATTATAAAATTAATATACATAAAAACATAAACACCAACATAACATAAATCCAAATCAGCGTCTTATTTTTCTGAAGGGTGAAGTAAGGCTTTGTGATCCTTACTAGGTTGTACACAGTTAAGTTGGAAATTGACCCGAATGGCTCTTTAAGAGTTGAGGGCTGCAGACCCTGCCTTAGACCATTCCTGAACTTCTTCAGCCTCAGCATCCTACACTGCTCTCTGCCTTTTGTATTGTCCATTGTTTATTTGTGTTCAAACACTATGGCCATCTAAACTTTCATATTTAAGACCCAAATGGGTCAGAGTAAATGGCTGCCTCATCTCTGTCAAGACAGTCACCACATGTGCTCCACCAGGCTCTGCAATGTTTCCACTTCTCTGTTCAGAAATGACTGTAGAAGCTCAACTCCGGAAATTACATGAATCAAAACGCTTGGATACTGTCATCATGAACACCACAAATATAGAGGTATTGATGAATGAACTAGACACTTTCTCTTCATGGTGCAAAGCCAATTGTTTTTACAAGAATGTATCAAATCAAAAGACTAGATCACCTGTTCCCACCACAGACACTCAACAGCACAGGAGCTACGTCTAAAACTGAGTTACTTTTTGACCCAGATAGTAGTTTGACACAGCTTTGCTGTTCACTCCAGTCATCAGATATATTATCAAATATCCATTTGATAAATGCAAAACGTATTTGTCGGGCCCCCACCGTTGCCAAATGGGGGGGTCCTAGCAAGTGAAT
>NC_050524.1:33845004-33845631 GCF_002922805.2 Oryzias melastigma | reverse complement strand
CTTCTACAAATCAGTGTGGAGAGATCTACCTGAGAGAGGAGGGGTGGCGCTGTGCTCTCAAACGGGGGGTAGAGTGAGGAGAGCGCCCCCTGCACACAGTCCTCCATGGCCTCCGAACCCTGAAAGGGACACAGATGTTAGAGAGGGTTGAACCCCGACGGGACGCCTAATCAACTTGTGTTGCACAGCCGGCTTGTCTCAGATGCAAACATGCTCACATACTCAACTTTCAACTTCCTGCCTTAGGGTCTGGGGAGTGTCAAATATTTCCTCCAAAGTCCAGCAGTGGCATGAGACCCCCTAACAAAAGAGTGCGTTACTCCCTAGCACGCACGCTTGCATGCACACTTGCATGTGCACACCCCTCATGGCACTGGGGAGGCCTCGGAGGCGGGCGGGGCAGAGCGCACAGCGCAGACTGTTTATTTTTCTACACAGACTGTTGGCATGACAACCTTGAACTTTTTCACATTTCCCCCCCAGACCTTCCACTGGCCTCTTCTCTGCCGTTCCCTGGTTTCATCTTCATCCCAGTCCTCTTTTCCCCCTCGTCAATTTTTCACCTCCCTGAATGTCATCTGACAACAATTACCGCGGATTCTCTCCACATTTTACCGAACAACTGCA
>NC_050524.1:33841251-33844904 GCF_002922805.2 Oryzias melastigma | reverse complement strand
GCAGCGCTGCTTCACCAGGACCTGATTCTAGTCCTGCTTCACCTCAGTAGTGGAGAGAAACAGTGGAGATTTATCTGTTCCAGTAAAAAAGAATCATCTTTGAAGCCCAGTTTCTTTGTTGACTTTAAACAAGTTTTAGCTGAAAATCACTCTTTCCTTAAAACATTCTTCAACTGTTTTATGTTTGCCATGATGTCATCATCAGATGGGCGGAGTCATCATCTTAGATTTTTCCAAGATTGATTAAGAATCAATCATTATGGGATTTAAAAATGAAATTCTTTTATTTCTATTTCAACATTTTCACCAGGATTATTAGATTGTAACAGGAATCCTTAAGGATTATTATTAGTTTTCTAGATCTTTGGTTGATGGTTCATGTTTGAACATCCAGATTAAGTTCATAATCTGATGGTGAAGATGCGTCTTAATTCAAAAGTTTCACTTCAAAACAGTGATACAAATAAAGACCAACAAGCACATTTAGGTGATTTTGTTGTGATTTCTCTTCAGAGGAAACAAAGCTGACTCTCACAGAGCCTAAGTCTTGTAACCACACCTCAGATGTCACAGCTGAGATGAACTCTGAAGCTGGTGACTGAAACAATGAATTAATAAAGTGGATTTCTTTACTCCTTAAAGCCTGCAGACTGTGAAGGTTTACAGTGTTTGATGATGTTCTTTAAAAAGATCATTTTTGTTTCTTTTCTTTGCTGTTAGTGAATGAAAATCATCTGATTGGTCATTTTAGTAAACTATCTTCATGATAGTTGAAGTTTGTAGCGCTGCAGACTGATTGTAGCTGAACAATGTTAGAAATTGAGGCAAATGTCAATTCTTCCCATAGATTTCATTTGGTTTATCACATCCTCTCATCAGTAGTTTGATGAGTTTGGCTCACTAAGCTCAGTGTTTTTCCCTGAATCCACACCCCAAACTCCACCAACACAAGAGGACAATCACTGTTAATGTCGCACTTTTGATTAAGCACAGGTGTATAAATGTTGTGGGCTAAACAGGTTCTCTCAGGGAGGAAGTGTGGTGGTGTAGAATCACACAAAAGCTGGGTTGATTGGATGAATTATATTTACAGTGGAAGAACAATACATGACAAAGACAATATATACAGTGTAAATCAGTCCAAAATTTGTCCATTAGTTTCCGTTAATCTAACCCGCTTTGGGTGTTAAGGAATAGTTTGTTTGTTTTTTTTTGTAGATGGATAGCAAGCTCCAATGCTTGATGGAATGGACTGTTGAAATGTTTATGTAGATTTGTTCGTCCTACCACATTGGTAGGGACTGTGGTTCACTTGGTCCAGGTGGGCTGGGTTGGCTCGGCATGAGGAGATGAGAACTTTTCCCCAGTGTAAAATCCTGGCCTGTATGNAGGTGAGATGCAGGTGAGACACAGGTGAGACACAGGTGAGACACAGGTCAGAACACAGGTCAGACACAGGTGAGACACAGGTGAGACACAGGTGAGATGCAGGTGAGACACAGGTGAGACACAGGTGAGACACAGGTGAGACACAGGTCAGACACAGGTGTGACACAGGTGAGACACAGGTGTGTCGTACAGATTTTTCTTCTTTTTCTATCCTCAGCACAGGAAACTGTTAGTCTTGTTAAAGGACAGGCTGTTGGAAATGAATACACTAGACAATCAGAGTGTAGCTTGTGTATGTCCTATGGGTCCTTACATATCATGAAGAGTACTCACACCTTGACGACTAGAGCGTGGCGTAAGGACGAAGGCAGAGTTGATAAAATCAATTAATCAATCTGAATCTAAGATTATTTTATTTATTTATTTATTTATTTATTTTTCAGGGACAGTGCACATTAAACGCATTGTATGCAATGAGCCAGAATTAGCCCAGCGGCTATTTTTCATCCGTTGTCCCTGGACAGATGTTAAAATTGTCAACCTAAGAACAATCAATAAAAGCAACATTTGAAATATCAGGGTCAATAAAAAGAATAAACAATTAAAATACAAATGTAAGACAATCACCTAAAATACATTTTGATAAAAAAAATCAAAAAATGTATATGTATACATTAAAAAAACATTAAAACAAATATAAAAGACATTGCAGAATACTTAAAAGGGGGAAGCATATTAAAATTCAATGCGTACAAGTTTGCTCTGATAAAAGCCAGTTTCTAATGTGCTTTTTAAACAGACAGAATGTAGAAAGTTCTCTAATATTTTGAGGGACAGTGTTCCATTCTTGCGCTGCTGTTACTGAGAAGGCATTTTGGCTGAAAGCACTTCTCCGCAGAGGAACTATGCAGTCTCCTCTAACCGACCCTCGTGTCACTCTTTGTGAGTTGGCTCTTACTTGGACAAACTGGTTGAGTGGAGGAGATGACAAACCATTTATGACTTTATAGAACAAACAGAGTTTTGTGTTTTTTATAAAGTTGTCCCAGTTTAACAGTTTATGTTTTTGTAAAATGGTACAGTGGTGATACCGTAATGGTTTCTTATTCAGTATTTTAATTGTTTTTTTGTACAATGACTCTAAGGGTTTTAATGCTGTTTTGTTGGTCTGTGACCACGTTGTGAGACAATATTTCATGTGTGAAAAAACCATTGCATGCATGTACATTAAAGCAGACTGCAGTGACAAATGTGACCGAATAAATTTGAAATTTGACAGATTAAATTTAACACGGTTACACACTCTTTTGATTTGTGGTTTAAATGTCATTTTTGTGTCTAGTAAAACCCCAAG
This sequence comes from Oryzias melastigma, assembly GCF_002922805.2. Taxonomy (NCBI): domain Eukaryota; kingdom Metazoa; phylum Chordata; class Actinopteri; order Beloniformes; family Adrianichthyidae; genus Oryzias; species Oryzias melastigma. The sequence goes on along the minus strand of NC_050524.1, from coordinate 33,842,161 downwards.
ATATTCAAACTCTGAGACAACTTCTATTTTTTTTCCATCAACAAAAACATCTGCCTGTTCGTTTATACGGTTTGATTTAGAGAAAAACATTGCAACTGTCTTATTTACATTGAGTTTTAGGCTTGACTGATCCAACCATTCTGCAATATGACCCATAGCTTCAGTGAGAATTTCAGCCACCTGAATCGTATTTTTACCATACACACAAATTACAGTATCATCCGCATACATCTGCATAGATACATTGGAACAGACTGTTGGGAGGTCATTTATGTAAAGAGAAAATAGCAGGGGGCCTAGGATGGACCCTTGTGGAACACCGGTGGAGAGAGGAAGAGGAGAAGAGAAAGAATTGTTTATTTTTACAGACTGAGATCTATTTGAAAGATATGATTCTATCCATTTTATTGAGTTTCTGGAAAAATTGAATTTAGTTAATTTGATCAATAATTTTTTATGATTTATAGTGTCAAATGCATTTTTCAGGTCAAGAAACACAGCTCACCCCCCCCCCCCTTTATCCAATAGACATTTTACATTTTCCAAAAAGAAGCAGTTAGCTAATGGATCAATAATCGATCCATAAAAGTAGATAACTGCTAGAGTCCGCTACTTGATGCTAACGTATAATGGGGTTTCTCATAGGATGGCTAATGCTAACACTCGGTCGACCTAAACATTCATTTGCACTAAAGGAACATCTTTATATGACTTTTCCAAACTCTTTTAAGGGAATATTTTAAAGCAGCCAAATGTGGTCCAGATATCATTTTTTGTTCATTCTTTCTTCTTCTTCTGGAATAAGGTGTAATGCTATAGCATGATCGCCACCTAGTGGCCAAACTCCTCCAGGAGAAGCAGACAAGATGGCGCCGGTGTACGTGGCTGCTCGTCTGTCGCTCCCAATATT
>NC_050524.1:33840053-33841008 GCF_002922805.2 Oryzias melastigma | reverse complement strand
TTAAGTTTTGAGGTAAAATCTTTAATTGTTTTCTCAATTGTTGTTGAAAATATCTCACAGTCCTTTTCACATTCAGTTCTCTCTAGTATTTCATCCCAATTTGTTGAACAGTACTTTTAAAATTTTCCTTTCTATTATTTGGAATTCCCATAAACTCATGTTTATTGGTAGAAAAATTAAATCTCTTCTTAGTTAGCTTTCTGGCTACGAGGAGCAGATTGTGGTCAGAAAGACCGGCCAACATGTTGTAGGACTTAAAAATTCGTTCAGGACGGTTGGTAAAAATTAGATCTATTTGAGAGCTGCTTGAGGTGGTGATCCTTGTGGGTCCTTTAACCATTTGGACAAAATCAAATTTGTCAGTCACTCTTTTAAGATTTTTTCGAGCTGATTTGTCCTCCCAGTTTATGTTAAAATCCCCATAGATCACAGTTTCCTTACTTGGATTACAATCTGTCAGTAAGTTTTCAAAACGTTCATAAACGTACATCATGTGTACCCACCAAAAGAATTGGGAGTAGAGGGTTTTTCTTACCGCTCCTGTGATTGTCTGCTGGTCATGTTCTCCACTCTCTCCGTCCAGAACATTGTGCACAGATAAGCCAAGCCATGTGTGCACACTTCTATTTGAGGTGAAGAGCTTCATTCAGCTGATTGGCCATATCACCTGGAGACATTGCTGTCCTGCACAGCACAGTCTTGCATATGGCCTCTATGTGGGCCGAAAGGCTGGAAAAATGTTCTTAAAACCACGAGGCAGCATGTCCATCCATGAAGGTTTGTCTGCAAACCATTGCTTCTTGTAGACTTTACAAGTTAGCAAAGAAGCATGTAGTGCTGACCACTTGTACCAATGATAACTTGGGACTGACCTGTTCCAGAGGAGACCATGAGAGGCTTTGGGTAGCCATACAGACACAGGAGAGAAAAGATTAGTCATTTCTCAGGCGTGGCC
>NC_050524.1:33831088-33833253 GCF_002922805.2 Oryzias melastigma | reverse complement strand
ATTTATTGAATGTATTTACAAGTAAAAAAGTATCAAAATGTAGTAGAAGTAGTAGTAATAAAAGTGTTTACACATTAAAAGGCATTAAAGGCTGAAGGATTTAAACATGCAAAATGTTAATAAAAGTACTCTAGAAGGGTGAAACAAATTAAGAAAATATTACACATTTTGGCATTTTCTGTCAAACAGAAGAATTTAAGAGTTTCACAGATTATTTTACAAAATTACACATATTCTTACATTGACAGTCAAAATTCGGAAACAGTATAGCAACATCAACAAGGTAAGAAAAGCAACATCCATTGATGTCAAATAAAGCTTTTTATTTAGTAGATTAAATAAAAGAATCAACAATCTTTGTATAACAAACAGAAGCTATTTATTTCCCTTTTCTGCCCATCTTATCTTTTCAGCCTCATAAAAAGGGGACTGTGAGAACTCCTCCCAGGTCATTTCCTGACTCATCCCGTTTGCCTGGTGGAGGGACAAAACTTTGGAAGGACAGTAAATGTACTTTCCTGGAACACCAGGGAACCCAGTGTGAACGTGCGGGCTCTCTGGACCTATGGCAGAACCTGCACAGACGCCCACTGGGATGCTGCTCCTTAGCCTTCCTTTTTTTTCTGTCCTCCAAAACCTTTTTTGATTCTGCAGACCGCTGCTTTGCAGCCTTTAATTCTCTGTTGAAGAATGGAGTGGCAGCAAAATCTGCAAATGACAGTCTGGGGTTAGTAAGCCCTTCTGCTGCATACATTTGATGAACTTTTCTGGAGCAGTAGAAGTATTTCACTTCCCCAGACTGGTAAAAGAAGTGGACAGATGAGCCATCACCAAGGTAACGAGACTTTGGCTGCCCACAAGCAAGACAGGAACAGGTGATTTTCTTGCCAGGTTGTTGCTGTTGTTGCCGAGTGGCTACTATTTCCTTCACCATTTTTTAAATTTCAGTCTTAGTGAGAGGAGCTTCATCTGAATTAATACTGGGNACAAGCAAGACAGGAACGGGTGATTTTCTTGCCAGGTTGTTGCTGGTGTTGCTGAGTGGCTACTATTTCCTTCACCATTTTTTCAATTTCAGTCTTAGTGAGAGGAGCTTCATCTGAATTAATACTGGGGGGGGGTTCACTGGAGCAGGTGGGAGGGTCACAACTGGGACAGTGACGGTTTCACTACCTTCCGTTAGCTTGTGCCACAGCTGCTGGGTCTCCAGGAGTTTTTCGGGGCTAGTATTCAAACATGAACTCCTGTTGATCATTTTAGCTGTGTGTTTTAGATACCGTGAAATATGTTGCTTAGTGGTGGGATGGAGGAGGCTGTTGGGATCACTGGAGGCATTTTGAACAAGAGCAGCATAGTCTGCGTCAACCTTGCTCAAAAAGTCCTTTTGTCCATGATGTTTCCCCAGAAGGACATCAATGGCCTCCCTCATTGGCGTCGTCCACCGAGAGTGGTCCAGGACAAAGAGTAGACCACCTGTTTTTATAGGGCCCGTGTGAGCTGCGCGTGGAAAGGCGGCACACGGCAGAGGTGGCGGTGTTGTTGAGACATCTGATGGAGGAAGACAGAAAAATTAATCACTTACTTTTCCATGAATGCAATGCACTAATGTATCAAAAAAAGCTGAAAAGTTGAATTAAGTTACCTTTTACTTCAGTGGCATGGATCATTGCTGGTGCGTCTTCAGCAACCACCCCAAAGAAGTTGTCCTGAAACATTGGACCATTCAATTAGTTTAAAATTGCTACATGGCTGCAGTTTTACTGTCAGAGAGAGAGGATGGTTATTACTACAGTAAACTTACAAGAGCAGAGTATTGTACCTGTTCTTCAGGCAGGTCGGCGGCCGTTTCATCAGAGGGAGGCGGCTCTGACGAGAAACGCTCTTCCTCCTCAACTGGGGATCTCTGAGACTTGTGTTTGTCCCAGTGAAGAGGAACCGGACGGCAGCCAGGCTCAACATACTGTAGTCCGAACCTTTCCCCAGTGTCGGTCTGTGACAACACTAATGCAGGATACTGGGCTTCTCCTGTTACCTCTCTTGACAGCGAGTTCAGTTCTGCAATTAGACCTGGATTAAAAACTCCAAACAAATTAAAACGCCACTTGGAGACAACACATCCGGAGCACAAAGACAAGCCAGTGGAGTTCTTCAGAAAAAAACTCGCA
>NC_050524.1:33819137-33830419 GCF_002922805.2 Oryzias melastigma | reverse complement strand
GACATCTGATGGAGGAAGACAGAAAAATTAATCACTTACTTTTCCTTGAATGCAATGCACTAATATTTTTTTAAAAAAAGCTGAAAAGTTGAATTAAGTTACCTTTTACTTCAGTGGCATGGATCATTGCTGGTGTGTCTTCAGCAACCACCCCAAAGAAGTTGTCCTGAAACATTGGACCATTCAGTTAGTTTAAAATTGCTTCATGGCTGCAGTTTTACTGTCAGAGAGAGAGGATGTTTATTACTACAGTAAAACTTACAAGAGCAGAGTATTGTACCTGTTCTTCAGGCAGATCGGCGGCCGTTTCATCAGAGGGAGGCGGCCCTGACGAGAAAAGCTCTTCCTCCTCAACTGGGGATCTCTGAGACTTGTGTTTGTCCCAGTGAAGAGGAACCGGACGGCAGCCAGGCTCCACATACTGTAGTCCAAACCTTTCCCCAGTGTCGGTCTGTGACAACACTAATGCAGGATACTGGGCTTCTCCTGTTACCTCTCTTGACAGCGAGTTCAGTTCTGCAATTAGACCTGGATTAAAAACTCCAGGAAGCTTTGGTCCAGGTTGCTTTAGGCCCACAAGGTGCTGGAAATTCCAGCGAGCTACACCAGTCATGCCCTGGGCCTGGAAAAGTTCTGTGGAGACTTGGTTCCCCGTCACCCACCGGGACTGGTGGAAATGAAATCCTTCCTGTTGGGATGTGCCCCGCACGGGGATCCAGATTGGTACCGCTGCCGCTTCCCCCTTGATGTGGTTCAGCTGCACAGTGCCACTGTGCCTGTAGAGGATCCCGTCTCCCACCTCCGGGTCACTCAGACAGCTCCTGAGGATGTGAATACGCTGAATCCTCCACACGTTCAGCATTGATGGCTTAAACAGTGGTACGCCATCTGGATCCGATTCCAAAAAAAAACCTCTCGTGGTTCTGGGATCTTGGTACGGCAGTGCTCCCTGATGTGCTGCTTTGTGGGGTTAGCTGGATGGATCCCACAGAAGGTGTAGGCCTCTTTCAGCCTCTGGAGGTCAGTTTGGTCCACCACACAAAAAGCTGCCGAAAGGAATTTTGCAAAAGAGCTATAAAGAGGATGATGCTCTGAAATGCACTCCCTGGTGAACCGCCGCATGCAGTGAAATAAGTCCAGCTTGATGTTTATTTCACTGTTATATTTTTTTGAGATGCACAGGTGTTGGTAGTATCTCCAGCTGTTGCTTCATCCATTATAGCCTCTGTTGTCTTCCAGGAGTCCCAGACAAGATGCTCCTGAGGCTGGGAGTTTGGAATCCTGAATGGTGAGCAACAGTCTCTGTCCATGCACACAGGAAAAGCACATTGGGAATTGTTTATTGTGCAAGTAAAGTGATTGTTTTAAAAAAAAAAAAATAAAATATTCACTTATATTTTTCACATTTTTTTTTTGGTTGAAACAAACAAATTAGAAGGGAAACAAATGAAGTTGTTTCTCACCTGTCAACCCACTGGTACTTGGCTTTTGGCAGGCCAGCCGAGATGTAACTCCGAGACAGACTGTCATACATCAGCTCCAGGGATTTCTCACTTTCTGATTGAAGCATGACCCAGGACAAAATCATCCAGTTCTCATTCATGATGGCATATGATGACATTGTGCCCGATGCCTGCACCACTTTCCGTGCCACCTTCCGGGTGTGGTCAGCCCTCAAAACCTCACCAAAAGTGCCTTGAAGGAGCAAATTGAGTGTGCCCTCCTCCCTGTGGTACTCCTGAATGAGACACTCCACCAAGTAGTGTGAGGTCACCGCTACTCCACACCAGCCATCTGCATCTGAGTTCCCACCGAAAGGATCGGGAGTAGTGGTTTTTCTCACTGCCCCTGTGATCGTCTGCTGGCCATGTAGTTCGCTCTCTCCATCCAGAACATTCTTCACTCTGCTCAGGTAAGCAACATGTGCACGCTCGTATTTCAGGTGGAGAGCTTCGTTCAGCTGATTGGCCATATCACCTGGAGACTTCGCTGATCGCCGTAGCTCATCCATCACGGTCTTGCATATGGCATTTTTGTGGGTGAGGAAGGCTGGGAAAATGTTCTCGAAACGACGAGGCAGCATGTCCATCCACGAAGGTTTGTCTGCAAACCAGTGTTTCTTGCAGACTTTACAGGTAAGCCGGGAAGCAAGTATGTAGTACTGATGTCACAAACAGGCAGACAGCTGGTTCCACGTGCAGCAGGTTTATTAACAGTCCACAGAATAAGCAGGGTCAGACAGGCAGAGGTCATACACGGGCATGGGATCATCCGAGACGAGCGAGAAGAGGAGTCAGAGTCCAGGCGAGGGTCAGGGGCAGGCGGCAGGCAATCAGAGTAGCAGGGTCGAAGACAGAAGATCAGGTCAGGAGTAAACGCTCAGAGTTGCAGGCAGGGTGGCACAAACAAAGCTTCGCGGGGAGTGGAGTGTGGAGCCAGACTATATGCTGAGGAGGTGATGAGGTGATGGAGAACAGCTGAGCTGATGAGTCCAGGTAATGGCAGGTGGTGAGCTCAGAACTCTGGTGAGCGCTCCCTCTGGTGACTGGAGACGGTAGTAGCAGGTTGCTCCATGACAACTGACCACTTGTACCAAGAATAACACGGGGCCGACCTGTTCCGGAGGAGACCACAAGAGGTTTTGCACAGCCATACAAACATGGGAGCGAATACTTGTTCTGCACTCTTTCCATTATGGCATGGTCTGGTTTCCAAATGAAAAAAGGATGGAGGTGAAAGTACTTAGGGGACGGAAGCTCATAAATAGAGTCAATCAGTTCCGGCTGAGGTGGGTTACGCCACAAGGAGATCATGTTCATGGCATGTCTGACAGGTGGAGAACCAGGCCACAGTCCCAAGGCTTCCATTTCTGCTTTCATCCAGATCCTCTGCTGTGGAGAGCCGTTCCACCTGCTAACATCTTGGTCGTAGCAAGGGAGTGGTGGAGCAGGACACGTTGGCTGAATCTGAGCAGGAAGAGGAGCTGCAGAAAGAGCTGGGGTTCTGTGGAAGACTGCTGCAAAAATAACACGAGTTCTTGTTAAATAACCATAATCCAAAAGTCCAAATGAATGCACAACTTAGTTGTGGTGTAACAGATCACAAGACTCACTATTCGAATCGTGTCAAGGTTTTAGGGTCACGGTTCAGATCAGCTTTTGGATTAGTAACAAGTAAAAAAAAAACTTTGAACATAAAGAAAGCATGTAGTTTCTGATTACATTTACATGTCTGGAAAACAAATCTACAAAAACTAAGAGAGAAGAATGATGAATACTCTATCACTGCAATATCCAAATTAAATATTAATTAAAATAAAAAATCAGAATTAAACTTTCATTATTTTTATATTAATTGTAGTATTGAAACTAACTGTGGCATCGTTTAAATATTTCAAATAATTATTATCATTATTCGTAGTAAATGTGCAGGTGATGCATAGGTCATGCTTAGGTTTTCTGGCAATTTTTGACCAAATCAGCTTGCCATTTAGCCTTGCCCTGACCGGTCGTGACTCCTCTTGCCGAGTATAGAACAGCCCTGGGAGATTTCCTGAACTCGGACACGAATGATTTTATTCATCTCTACAAAATAAATAAATCTCTCGGTATTTGCATCCTCCACAAGGAGTTTTGACGGAGACTCCTCCCACACGCAGCGGGACCTTCAGATCAACAGACTTTCTGATAACTGGTAAACAGCTAATTTGATGCTTCTTAAAAGTAAGATGGTGTATAATACATGATTTTGACGCTAATTGCATTGGGTTTGGTCAGACAATTGAATTTAATAATGCACGGCGCCAGGTACACAGTGGCAGCGGGGGGACGGGGGCGCTTGTGGCCCGAACCGTGGCTCCTGATCCGTACAGATCACAGAGTTTCTGTGATCCGTTACACCCCTAGTACATAGCATTTTTTTTTATCAAAGTTATTTCACTGACTGTAGGTTTTATTCTGCACTCCGCTTGACGACGGCACTGTTCTTCTTTGGGGAAAATCCAAAGCGAGCAACTCGGGTGGCACTGAAAGAGGAGGAGGCTTCACTGAAGCTGAGGAAACTTGTGAAAAAAGAGAAATGAATGGTCAGAAACAGACATGTCACTGCAACAGAGAAAAGCTGATCAATGATCATCAACACACTCGCTTGTGCAGCAGGAGCACAACTGGACTTCTCAGGCTGGTCTGGATTCAAAGAAACAGAAATATGCATTACTCTAACGTTCGAGTAATTTAGTTCTTTGTTAGTAATTGTGCATAAACTCTGCAAACACTAAGAAAACATGCTCAGTAGGAGGAGGTGTGGTATGAAAATCAATATTTTAACAATGACTTTTTGTTTCTTTTGCTTGCTCAAGAAAGATACCATTATGATGTAATAATCCATGCGTACCAACTTTATTCTGACATGTTAAGACATGTACTTTGTTGTGATTCTGCTTTTTTTAAGACTGCATTCTTTTGATAATTTTCATACCAAACTCATGCACAAAAAATACATCTGTGCTTACCCTTGACGATGAACAATGAATTTTAGCATCACAAAAGCAATCACACAAAACACTTGTATTAGAACAAGCCTGAACGTGGCCAACCAGAAAACAGAAGAAAGGAAAAGATAATTCTGGTTTACAACAGAATCATCAGGTACCATGAGCAGCAGCAGCAGCGGCAGCAGCGGCAGCAGCGGCAGCAGCAGCAGCAGGAGGAGGAGGAGGAGCAGGAGGAGCAGCAGGAAGACAAATCAGTGAACCTGAAAGAAACGCAAAAATAATGTAAACATATGAACATTGTCATGTGTTTCCCCTGAGCTGATTGCCACTCCTCCCTGATGGGTTACACCTGTGTCTTTTGGTTCTCTTTCACTCCCCTTCCTGTATATATATGAGTTTCTCCCCTCACTTCCTTGCAGGTTTGTCTTGTCACTTGATGCACCAAATGTTGTCTGCCATTTCAGGTTTAGTGTGGCTTATTGGACTTTGACTTTAATAGTTTGTTCCCGTTTTTTCCAGCTTTGAGCTCTTCCTTAGTTTTTTGGATTCTTATGTTATTAAAGACACTGATTTGGAGCTGATACCTGTCCTGCGATTGTGTCCACACACCAAACCCTGACAAACATGTATCTATTTGAACAGACAAAAATATTTAAAAATACTTTGTGTAAAGAAAAAACTGATCCAAGACTAGCATGTGGTCAAATATCAGTTTTAGTTAACCAATCCAGGCTGATTTTTCAGGTGTGGTCATGAAGAGATTCAGCCAAGACTCCAGTAACTCAACTACTAAACTCCATGTGCAGAAACATAATAAAGTCATTATGCATAATATGTGTGCGCTTACTTGGCTGGGTTGGGATTGCCAGTGCAGACGTGGGTCCTGTCATCTTTTTCACCTCATCTCCCTGCCCTTTAGTAAAAGAAGTAAGAGAATAGTTTTGAATCAGAAGTAGTAATAACACTTGATGTGTAAGTGTGTGCGTGATTTAGTCTTACCTTGTAAAGGGAGGAGTTTGGATGGAGAGATAGATAGCATCATGCTCTCCAGCTCCTCATCATCTTCCATCTCTACAGAAGACACAGAAAAGATGGGAAACGTCCTTTCTTCCATGTTCAGTGTTTACTAACATTACCATTAACATACCTGGAGGATTTGAAGGTTTTTGAACCGGAGGCTCAGAAGAACTCTGAGTCCCAGCTTTCTTCTTCAGGTACTGCTGGAGCAGGAACATTTTGCTGCCTGGAACACACTGCTTCCTCAGGATAAATGCCGCGTACTCATCTTCTCTCCTCTCCCAGATATCTCTCCAGGACTTTTTGGAGTGGACGCCAAACCCAACCAGCCGGTTGTCCTCACTAGTCGCAGGTGGTTCCAGGGATCTTTCAGCTAAATAGCTCTTCAAATCTTGGATTTCATTAAAGTTTCTGGAATAGTCCAGAAATGAAAGGAGACTGTCCTTCTTGGGTCCCTCAGCATGAAACTGTCCAGCCCTCTCCTCTTCTTCAACTTTATTAATTAAATAAATCGTGTAGCCAATATCATTCTCCAGCAGCCATCGAAAGGACTTCCCCTTGTATTTCCCAAATTGAAGAATGTACTCCCCCAGCACCTCCTGCCTGTCAGATGCGTCTCCGCCTCTAAGGAAGACTATAGACAGGGCATTCTCCTTGACTTTGTCTTCTCTCAGGGGGGCTGACTTGTCCTGGAGCTCTGGGTTACCTTTGATCACCATGGCTTCGTCTGATGGGTCCTGCCTCAGAAACCCAGTTGGGCCTCGTCTGAAGCAGATGCCGACCTTTCCAGGAAAAAATATTTTTTTCCTCATTTTGGAGCTCTGTAACCAAATATGAATTTTGTATGATTGATGGCTGAAATAAACCGGGTCTATTGTAACTCAACAATGTTATTACATAGCATATTCCCTATAAAGCTATTTATCTTTGGTAAAATTAAAAATGTAAAAGAAAAAAAAAACACAATATGCATTTTGTGTGGTTGATGGCTGAATTAAACCAGGCCTATTGTAAATCAACAATGTTATTACATAATATCTTCCCTAGAAAGTTATTTACCTTTGGTAAAATAAAAAAAGTAAAAATAAATAAATAAATGAATGAATAACATACACTGAGACGTTTTACCTCTTATTATCCGAGGTCCGGTCAACTTCTGTCCGCGCGTGGGAGTTGCAGGACTTTTGCAAGCCAGCAACGACGGGAAATGAGCTCTTTCAATAAATTTTGTCCAGTTGATTTTTTTTACTCACGTCAGACGCTGACCTCTGGCGAATATCAGATGATTCTTGCTGTTTAAAACTTGAATTCGTAACGATGGCGATCTGATCTAGCCTAGCCGTAAAATGGTGGTTCTTCTTCCACTGCAACCTGTTGGCCAAAACATCCTTACCTCTACGGCATTGGGGAGAGAGCGCCCCCCTAAATCCAGCTAACGGTAAAAAAGTATATTACATCCGTAGTGTTAAGAACTACCATAGAAAATGAATGGGAAAAGTTAAGAGAGTTAGGCTTAACTATTTTCGGCTCCCGCGCGGGAGGTCCCCAGCTCGAAACTGGGCAGAAACATGTCATTTTCTTTTTTTAAGTTGCAGATCAGAAAGAATTTGACATTCTTGCAGCACAGCTTCTCTCCCAACATTTCTCTGTCTATCATGTATTTGCTCCAACCGGTGGCACAACTACCCAGGTCTTTTCCACTGGCCAGTTAGCTCAGCTGGTCAGAGTGTGGTGCTAATAACACCAAGGCTGTGTGTTAAATCCCCATACTGGCCAAAACATGATATGGCACCATTTGATGACTGTTCAGTCGTTCAAACCAACTTGTTATTGTAGCAGAGCAGCAGGCTGGGTGGTGGTCTATGTGGTGTTGGTTTGGGTTACTTTTGTCCTCAGCAATCTTAGATTGCTGGGTTTTGTTGTGTTAGTTTGGGGTTGGGCCTTGGTAGTTCTGATTTGCGGGCTTTGTTTAATTTGTGTTCTTCAGGTAGTTTTGTTTAGGCAGCCCTTAGCAGGGAGCTGCTGACTCCGACGGTCGTCATGGCTGGGTCAGCAGTCTCCCTGGTTTCTTTTTCTTTTGGCCAGGGTCCCAACTCTGTTTTGGTTTGTTCTTTTTACCTTAACCACTAATTTCTTTGCTTCATTTCAGGACACAGGTTTTCTGTTTATTTAAATAAACTGTGTTCCTTTTATGTTGGTTGTCCAGTTTTAATGTTATTGTCCCCTCGGATAGAAATCCGAGAAAATCTAGAAAATCTAATCCATTATATCCCCTAGACTCCGGGCCAAGTTGCCACTGGGCACGTAACACATGGGTTCAATCCCCATACTGGCCAAAACATGATATGGCACCATTTGATGACTGCCCATTATCCACTCTCCTGAATCGGGCAGAAGGATGGCTCAAATTCTTGGATTCTTAATGACTTGCTATCTCTGCATAATTCTTCCAGATTTTGGTTAGAGATCCCCACTGCTTGTGAACCTAAAGACCTTCATTCAGTCGTTCAACCCAACTTGTTAGTGTACAGGATCACATAGCTTTTGGAGTGGCTCAAATTCAGGCCTTTCAGACATGTTGTTTTCTCTAAAGTCTCTCACAAAGTCCAATTTTGGGGATGCATGTCTAAACAGTGTTTCTGTAGTGTAGTGGTTATCACGTTCGCCTCACGCGCGAAAGGTCCCCAGCTCGAAACTGGGCAGAAACATTTCTCTTCTGTTTCAACCCAAAGAGAAATGACTGAAGATTTAACAACCAAGCCAATACATAAAAAAATATTTTTGCCAAAAGCTTAACAACCAAAAAACTTTGAGACAACTAGCTGAAGGTCAACAAAGTCTTTTCAAAAACTATGTAAAAAGGATCTTTGTCGCTAAATTCAAAAATAGATAAACTTGTATATCCAATTAATTGCTAAATTGTAGGCTAAAGTTTAAAAGGGATATTTCTAAGAGAAATCATTAGAACCTGATGATGAATGGGAAAGGATGCTGGACCGTCTCCGGCTTTTTGCACATTGTTTTGTCCATCTTTTTGTCTAACTATGTCACAAAGTCTCGTAAGTGAATAGTTTTGTCGCAAAGGTTTCTGTAGTGTAGTGGTTATCACGTTCGCCTAACACGCGAAAGGTCCCCAGCTCGAAACTGGGCAGAAACATGTCATTTTCTTTTTTTAAGTTGCAGATCAGAAAGAATTTGACATTCTTGCGGCACAGCTTCTCTCCCAACATTTCTCTGTCTATCATGTTTTTGCTCCAACCGGTGGCACAACTACCCAACTCTTCTCCAACGGCCAGTTAGCTCAGCTGGTCAGAGCATGGTGCTAATAACGCCAAGGTCGTGGGTTCAATCCCCATACTGGCCAAAACATGATATGTCTCTATTTGATGACTGCCCATTATCCACTCTCCTGAATCGGGCAGAAGGATGGCTCAAATTCTTTGGATTCTTAATGACTTGCTATCTCTGCATAATTCTTCCAATGTTGGTTAGAGATCCCCACTGCTTGTGAACCTGAAGACCTTCATTCAGTCGTTCAACCCAACTTGTTAGTGTACAGGATCACATAGCTTTTGGAGTGGCTCAAATTCAGGCCTTTCAGACATGTTGTTTTCTCTAAAGTCTCTCACAAAGTCCAATTTTGGGGATGCATGTCTCATCAGTGTTTCTGTAGTGTAGTGGTTATCACGTTCGCCTCACACGCGAAAGGTCCCCAGCTCGAAACTGGGCAGAAACATTTCTCTTCTGTTTCAACCCTAAGAGAAATGACTGAAGATTTAACAACAAAGCCAATACATAAAAATATATTTTTGCCAAAAGCTTAACAACCAAAAAACCTTGTGACAACTAGCTGAAGGTTAACAAAGGCTTTTCAAGAACTATGTAAAAAGGATTATTGTTGCTAAATTCCAAAATAGATAAACTTGTATATCCAATTAATTGCTAAATTATAGGCTAAAGTTTACAAGGGATATTTCTAAGAGAAATCATTAGAACCTGATGATTAATGGGAAAGGATGCTGGACCGTCTCCGGCTTTTTGCACATTGTTTTGTCCATCTTTAGGTTTAACTATGTCACAAAGTCTTGTAAGTGAATAGCTTTGTTGCAAAGGTTTCTGTAGTGTAGTGGTTATCACGTTCGCCTAACACGCGAAAGGTCCCCAGCTCGAAACTGGGCAGAAACATGTCATTTTCTTTTTTTAAGTTGCAGATCAGAAAGAATTTGACATTCTTGCGGCACAGCTTCTCTCCCAACATTTCTCTGTCTATCATGTTTTTGGTCCAACCGGTGGCACATACCCAAGTCTTTTCCACTGGCCAGTTAGCTCAGCTGGTCAGAGGGTGCTGCTAAAAACCCCAAGGTTGTGGGTTCAATTCCCATACTGGCCAAAACATGACACGGCACCATTTGATGACTGCCTATTATGCTCTCCCGGAATCTGACAGAAGGATGGCTCAAATTCTTTGGATTATCCTTAATGACTTGCTATCCCTGCATAATTCTTCCATATGTTGGTTAGATATCCCAACTGCTTGTGGACCTAAAGACCTTCATTCAGTCATTTAAAACCAACTTGTTAGTGTACAGGATCACATAGCTTTTGGAGTGGCTCAAATTCAGGCCTTTCAGACATACCTCTCTAAAGTCTCTCACAAACTGCATTTTTGGCGAAGCGTCAGTCAGGGTTTTGGATTTCTTGGACAAGAGGGGGCTCTCTATTTTAAACAGAAGGGATGAGGAGATATTTTTTCCAGTTCTAATAGACAGTCTATGGTCTCTTCCAATACTCTTGTGACAACAAGTAAAGAAGTTTGTTTGGACGATATGTAGCTTAAAATAAATAAGCTCATATTTTCTGTATTTTCCCACCAATAACCGTTTTGTATCAGTATTTGCTACTCACAGCAACAGAAGAAGAAGCGCCGTTCAAAACAAACATGGAGGAGAATCATATTGTTGCTGACAATGCGACGTGCTTACTAATGCTTTTGTAGAGCCTTTCAAAATAAACAGACCAGATTTACTGTTAATGTTTTCATGTAGCGATGATGCTGAAAACTTGTCGTTAGCTTGTCTCTCGCATGACGCAAGCATCCAGTATATGAACACATTTTTTGACAAACGTTGACCATTGAATGTGACACACCGTAAAAGAGGCAGTGGATGCTAAGAAAGAGCCAACGGACAGCTTTGATACGGGAAACACTTTCAATGTGAATGCAGCACTGCACTGGGCTCGGTGGATTTGCTCAGAAACATTGCAATTTTCTATTTTTGTTATACTTTTATTTATGTTTTTTTCTTCTTAATGGTGCATACACACATAATGTAGCCACAAGGGGGCCCAAGCCAGGGTCTCATTGTGCCGGTCCCAAGCCCGGATAAATACAGAGGAAATCCATACCGGATCGGTCGAGGCCCGGGTTAACAACGACCACCATCGGTGCTGTTCACCGACTTGGTGCCGGTGGAAATTGGACTACTGTTGGTGGAAAAAGGAAAGGAGGAAGGCGGGTTCGTAGGGAGAGAGAAGAGGAAAGTCACTAGTGTTGGACTGAGAGTTGGGACTTTGAATGTTGGAACGATGACAGGAAAGGGTAGAGAGTTAGTGGACATGATGCAGAAGAGAAAGGTAGACACACTGTGTGTCCAGGAGACCAGGTGGAAAGGTAGCAAGGCAGATGGGAGATGTGCAGAGTTGTGGTAACTACAGAGGAATAAAGCTGATGAGCCATACAATGAAGGTGTGGGAAAGAGTTTGGAAGCCAGAC